>NC_138182.1:65119474-65221974 GCF_964194105.1 Spermophilus citellus | reverse complement strand
CGAGAGAAAGGGATTCAGTTTCATTTTGATGCATATGGATTTCCAGTTTTCCCAGCACCATTTGTTGAAGATGCTATCCTTCCTCCATTGCATGCTTTTAGCCCCTTTATCAAAAATAAGATAGTTGTAGTTTTGTGGATTGGTTTCTGTGTCCTCTATTCTGTACCATTGGTCCACCCGCCTGTTTTGGTACCAGTACCATGCTGTTTTTGTTACTATTGCTCTGTAGTATAGTTTGAAGTCTGGTATTGCTATACCACCTGATTCACACTTCCTGCTTAGCATTGTTTTTGCTATTCTGGGTCTTTTGTTTTTCCATATGAATTTCATGATTGCTTTCTCTATTTCTACAAGAAATGCCGTTGGGATTTTGATTGGCATTGCATTAAACCTATAGAGAACTTTTGGTAATATTGCCATTTTTATGGTGTTAGTTCTGCCTATCCATGAACAGGGTATATTTTTCCATCTTCTAAGATCTTCTTCTATTTCTCTCTTTAGGGTTCTGTAGTTTTCATTGTATAAGTCTTTCACCTCTTTTGTTAGGTTGATTCCCAAGTATTTTTTTTTGAGGATATTGTGAATGGAGTGTTTTTCATCATTTCCATTTCAGAGGATTTGTCGCTGATATACAGGAATGCCTTTGATTTATGCGTGTTGATTTTATATCCTGCCACTTTGCTAAATTCATTTATTAGCTCTAATAGTTTCTTTGTAGATCCTTTTGGGTCTGCTAGGTATAGAATTATGTCATCTGCAAATAGTGATAATTTAAGTTCTTCTTTTCCTATTTTTATGCCTTTAATTTCTTTCGTCTGTCTAATTGCTCTGGCCAGTGTTTCGAGAACTATGTTGAACAGAAGGAGTGAGAGAGGGCATCCCTGTCTTGTTCCAGATTTTAGAGGGAATGCCTTCAATTTTTCTCCATTCAGAATGATGCTAGCCTGAGGCTTAGCATAGACTGCTTTTACAATGTTGAGGTATGTTCCTGTTATCCCTAGTTTTTCTAGAGTTTTGAACATAAAGGGATGCTGTACTTTGTCGAATGCTTTTTCTGCATCTATCGAGATGATCATATGGTTCTTAATTTTAAGTCTATTGATGTGGTGAATAACATTTATTGATTTCCGTATATTGAACCAGCCTTGCATCCCAGGGATGAATTCTACTTGATCATGATGCACAATTTTTTTGATATGTTTTTGAATCCGATTCGCCAGAATTTTATTGAGGATTTTTGCATCTAGGTTCATTAGAGATATTGGTCTGTAGTTTTCTTTCTTTGTGGCAGTATTGTAGCCAATGAGGTTTATCCGAGGCGCGATTACTGCTAATTGAAAACTTTTCCCAATACCCCTCCGTGACGACTTGCAATATTTTGTAGAATTTTATAGCAGATGATGCAAACTTGAGAAAGCTGATCTCATGCTTTACATACAGAGCCAGAATACTTTAAAACTTAGTAATATGTAATTTTCAAAATGATTATGCATCAGCTTTTACTGGGTCATGACCCTAACAAAATTCCTCTTCTAATCAAATGTCTATTGGAAGTGGCTAAAATGATGGACTTGTTTGAAGTCTTTGACATTTTATTCTCTTATTCTAAGCTTGAAATAGTAGCATGCTTTTCTGCCCTGATTTCAAATTGCAGTTTTTTTGTTTTTCTTTTTTGTACCAGAGATTGAACCCAGTGTTGCTTTACCACTGAGCCACATCCCTAGCCATTTAATGTATTTTATTTAGAGACAGGATCTCTCTGAGTTGCTTAGGTTTCAATAAATTATAAAAGCTAGCTCTGAACTTGCAATCCTCCTCCCTCAGCCTCCCAAGTCATTTGGTATTATAGGCATATGCCAATGTGCTGACAAATTACAACATCCTGCTGTAGAAAAATTAATCTTCCATCTTGTTAATTAAAGATACAAATGGTTTAGCTTTCTTTTCATTTGTAAATATGTTAAAATCTGCTTAGGATACTATTTTAAAAAATCAGGATGTGCTATATTTCTAACTTATAACTACATTTATATTTCTGGTATATATTTGGAAGAAGGCAAATTGCATTATTTTGTGAACTAGATTTTGTTAAACATTTGCTTTCCATGAAAACTTCTTCCAGAAAATGAGATCATTACATAGGTGACTGTTTCTCAGGTTTGTCCTCTTTCCTTTCCTTTGCTTTCCATGTTTGAAGTACACAGAAACAGGTTTAAGTATAATTTTGTAGTTTAATGTTACCTTTGTGTTATGAATGGAATTAACTATCAAATATTTTGAAGTTAGTAGAGCATGAAAATAAATACATAATGTCTTCATATTCTATCAATTCGCTATGCATTGACCATTATTATTTATAACTATCTGTCATTGTTTGGGTCTGGAATGTCCTCTGAAAAACTCAGGTTTGAAAGCATAATAGCCAAGGCCACAAGTTTCAGAGATGGAGTCTTTAGTCAATGATTGGGACTCTGATGTCATCAGTGGATTAATCCATTAATTTGGATTAATGTATTGATAAAGAATGGACTACTAGATGTTAAATATAGGCAGATGGGGCATATTGGAGGAAGTAGGTCACTGGGGACATGCCCTTTAACTAAATATGTACATGGCCCTTTCCACCCCCTCTCTCTCTGCTTTGTGGCCTCTATATGGTAAGCAGCTTTCTTCCACCATGATGTTTTGCCTTACCTTAGGCCCAGAGAAATGGTCTGCCATCCATGGACTGAAACATCTAAAACCATGAGCCTAAAATCTGGTTTCTCCTCCTCTAACTTGTTCTT
Source organism: Spermophilus citellus (assembly GCF_964194105.1). Taxonomy (NCBI): domain Eukaryota; kingdom Metazoa; phylum Chordata; class Mammalia; order Rodentia; family Sciuridae; genus Spermophilus; species Spermophilus citellus. Next base: position 65,219,188 of record NC_138182.1, on the reverse strand, counting down.
ATGAGTTATTTTGGCCACAGTGAAGAAAAATTAATACACTACTAATATTTATTTATCCCAATATGATACAGGTAATCTAAGGGTATTGTAAAAAATCTTGAATTTACAAAACAATTCTTTATTCATCTAAGAACTTATTACCACTGGAAGCATTCTTTCACTGGTGGAAAGAGCAAAACCTTGGAAATAGCCCTCTCTGTATTCAAGTTGTTTTTATTGTAATGGACTTGGTAAATGTTATAACATCCTGGACCTTCAGATTTTTTTAGCTTTAAAAGTAGAACTAGTACCACCTGAAAATTAAAAAGTTATGGTGTGAGAATTAAGAAAACTATTGCATCTATATAGATGTACTTACTATACATGGGAGGTGGTATCAGAGTGCCATCAGAACTCTGTGCATAGGGAATAAGAAAATTCAAGAGATGGGTATAAATGATAATGTAGAAATCTAGGAATTAGTAGAAGCCAGATTTTCACATTCTGGTGCTCCCAGCTGAACTTTTTGCTAGGTGATTCAATTAAGTGATCCATCTAGAGCGTTGGGCACTCTTTAAGTCACACATCAAAGAGCAAGGTAGAGAAGGTAGACAGTGAATCTGGGGATGGGTGCTGATAGTAATCATTTCACTAGATTTCAAGTTTAGTAAGCATGTGGTTAGGCCAATATTATTTACAACTTAATCTCCCTTGCCTGTCACAAAGACTGGTGCACTGTAGCATGTTGAATAAAGAATGAATGATGTATCTGGTCAATTATCATTTGATCTAAGTGATAGTACCTAGAAAAAATATAATTCCAGGAAACATTTGTGTAAGGGTATGGCAGAGTTGTGCAGACATACTTTTATATGTTTAAATAAAACCACAGTAAATGATTCCTCAACAGTATTATAATGAAGCTGCCATTTATTAAAAAGTAAGCAGTTTTCTCCATATTAGTTTATTTGTTCATTTATTTGCTAATTTGTGATTCCCTACTGTGTGACAAGCTTCCTACTAAAGATTTATAGATGAACTTTTAAAGGAGAGACATGAGACACTGTTTTATTTTCATGACACACTAATGAGAGCCCTTTGAAACTGATAAAACCATATCAGAGTTAAAACCATATATAGGTGTTATTTTAAAAAATAATTTTTTTTGTTTGCTTAAATTGTGATCTTTATTCAAAAGTGGCCATGTGTCTCATGGGTTTGTTTTTCACTTTAATTTTATTGGTGATGACAAATAATCAGGAAGATTACTATTTCCTGACTGTGATGTCTACTGAACAGTTATAATTCTACACTTACAGCTTGTTGAAGAATTGTCAAAGGCAGTGTGTGCTTTAGTGGTTAACAGTGGGATGATTCTAGGGAAAAGACATGCAATAGATCACTATTATGTTAGATAATACGGAAGATGGGTTCTTAGGGAAACATTGCAGAAATGATGTGCTTAACCCTAAAACTGAGGGTAGATTGCCTCGTTCAGTGTTGTCATCATTTACAGATGGGACAGAAGAGCAGAAATGACCTATGTCTAAGTGTTGTAATCAAGGGAAAATTTTTTTTGGAGATACATAGCACTACATTCTCCAAATCAGTATCAACCCTTTATTTTACCTAGAAGAAAATGCAAGTCAAGGCAGATGGACATTTTAAAGTTTTATATATATATTTACCTCATAAAATTTAACTTAGATACTCTATGGCCCATAGTATCTGATCAAAAATGTCAGTTTCATTTGTCCAATGGGAAATAGATCAGAAATTTAACTATGTCTGTATTTATTCATAGAAATAGAAGCATTATGTAAATCAAGGGTTTTCTTTTGGGGAGGATAGTTTTTCCTCTAAACTGATATTTATCTTTTTTTTCTTGAGGTTTTGTGTTTTTTTTAAATCATGTATTGGTTTTGGATTTTTAGTTTTTATTATATGTAACAATATTCAATTTGAGGGGAAAGACAATACAAATCTATAAAGGACTCCAATAAGGAATGTGCCCTGATGTCAGTGTATAATCCAGATTTACTCAGAGTCAAAAAGTGTTATAATTTAACTTATTTCTTAGACTGAAACTAAGTCTTTCAAATCCTAACACAGAGGCTAGGTGCAGTCCTTTTGATACCATAAACACAGTCCAGGATGTATCTCAGTATAAACGCTTTTCTCAAGTTTAGGCAATGGACATAAGGAGAGAGAAGTCTATGCCAAGAATATTGGAGACAGTCTCAACCATCAATTCCAGTTTTCTAAGGATCTTCATTTTTTCCTTTCATATATGTATTTATTCTGCTATGATCCTTGTTACACTAAGAGCCTTCATAAGACTTTGAATAATTGCTGATGACAAAATAGCTGATCTTTCAATCCCCTCAAAATGTTCTCTTATTATTCAAATGGGACACAACTTTTGTCTTCAAACAGCTAGAGTCCTAGGCTTGCTTAGCAGAGGTAGAGTGACTCACCGTTTCTTCTTTTATAGTGTGTTGATGTTACAGTGAGAAAACTTGAAGTTAGAATTTAGAGTTTGTATTTTCTCTTTGCCATTCATGTATGAAATACTCATGAACTTTCTTTGTATTTTGGGACCACGGCAGAGCTGGAAATTAAATAGTCTTACCGTGGTTAGTTTTGACAAGCCCCAAAGGAAGTATATTTATTTATCATTCAAGAATTTTAAGAAGGAAGTTAGCATATGATAATAACATTAACAATAGTCAATAATGAACTATCATAATATCTACTTTTCTCTTTCTAATAACTTGTTCATAGCTAAAAATGTAATGTTTTCACCACCAGATGAAGAAACTTACAGCATATCTGGAATTAACTCAATATTTATAGCAGGTTTAACTCTATACTAGTTTTATACTTGATGTGAAATTGTGAAATTTGTAATGCTGAAAAAAGAACTTGGCAAAGATCAGTGATTTTTGCCATGAATGTCAATAAGTTTTTAAAAGGATAGGAGGATAAATGTTGTTAGATGTTTTAAAAACTTCATAAAATTCTGTAGTAACTAATTTTTAGAACCCTTAGAATCGACATAATTGAAATAAATTGCAAAGCAAATTTCATAGGGTGTTTTATATAACAATTTTACTCAATACCATGTAGAAATACACTGAACTGTCATGAAAATTTTCATGTTTTTATATTATTTTCATTTAATTATGTCAGACTTCTGATATTAAATATGATATCAAATAATTTGTATGTTTTTAATAATAAAATGTAAAATTCTATAAACCCATTAAAATTGTGGCCTCTAGAATAAAATATGTATACAAATTGCAAAGTGTAAGCTTCTTGTAAAGAAAAAGTTTTAATTAGATCTTAAATAATAAAGTAATACATTTTTTAACTTCCTACTTTTCATATTTGAATAATTAAATATTAAAGCAAGTCTTGCCAGTTTTTTTTTTCCTAAATCACAATCATTGAGAGAAATTACTGAGGCATAAAATAAAGTTTAAGGATAGTAGAAAGACATTCCAGAAAACAATAAATATACTTCCCTGTGTAACTGATACTCCTTGTCAAGTAAGGAAACAGTCTTTCTTTGGTGTTGGTTCGTAAATCCCTTGCATCTGGTAAAAAGCATTTTAGAGCAAAACTTTTATGGAAGCATTAGATATAAGTTTTTAAAATAAAATGATGAGTGAAGTTCATTATCCCTAAGTAATTGCTTCATAATTTACATGTTTTTATGAAAATATTTCTAGAAAATTAAGATAGGTTTTCATTACAGAATATTATTTCTCTCCTACTTCATAAAAATGCTATGCAATCTAATCTTTTTTAACAGTACTTAAAATAAGGAGCATGGTATTCCCACACAATAGATGTGTTAAGTGAACATGTATTTGTGTCATGTAAGGAGGGCTATAGGAGTAACAGATAACAAACTCATAAAGATTTTTATTTTGGTGATTATTTAATCAATGATTTTAAAAACTTCTTCCAATTTTAGCTTAGGCAATATTCTAGTTGTTGAAGTTAAATTTATTAAATATGATTTTATGATAAGCTAAATGTACTAATTTGTGTAACATAAATTAAGGTAAAACATAAATCTACAGGTTGCTGTAATGTTCAGAGCTCCATAAGATTTTAGAATGATGCTTATTGTATTATAAGAATTATGATGTTATATAAAATGAAAGTTCCATAAGAAATCTGAATTTTTGATATGTAGTATCAGTTCCATTTATTAATGATAGTTATGGTGATATATGCTTCTGTGATAACCCACATCCAATATCCATCCTAAAAATGACATGACCAAAGGCATTTGTAATTATATTTACTTCTGAAAGATTATGGTTTATAGTTAAAACAAAAGAGGCATCCTGTCATTTTCTAAACCCGTTAAATGTGACAGAATCTATTTTTCTGCCAAGTTGTGAGGACCAGGCAGAGAGCAAATTTGCTGTGGTCAGCTAAGTGTAACCACTGAGCAGGAAAGTGAATTTAATAATGCATTATTGTTCTTCACTGAAGGTGAACTGTTACAGTGCCTTTGTTATAGCAGTCTCAGGCTCTGCTTAGGTTTCCAGATGCTGTGTAGATTACCTGATTAAAATCTCTAATGCATGATAAAATGTAGCAGGTATACTTTTATATTAGCAGAAATGCATCCATTTTAGGGCCATAATACTGAACCTAATTGGAAGTGTTTCCCAATTAGATTACTTTGTGAATTTATATTATAAATAAGTACATGTTATATAACATAGAATAAGTGGCACAAAGGCATAAATTCATAAAGCTTACTTAAACCAGTGTTGGATTACTTTGTTGACACTTAAAAGATATTTCTAATGTTTTATAATGAAGTTAAGAATACGATTTTTTTCTCTGGTGCTTATATTGAATATGTTATAAATGAAAAAATAGAAGATATAATTTAAAGTAGAATCCTTTCTTTCATGACTGCATTCTTTTCATTGACCTTCCTTTCCAGTTCTATCTCAAGATGAAACTTTCTCTTATAAATATATTGATTAACTGCAGTGCTTTCATAAAAGTTTTAGTTCTCAGTGAGTTGAAAAATGACAGGGAAAAAAAGAACTTGCTTTAATTTTACTTTATTTTGGCTCAATTTAAATTCAGTAAAAGACAAAATGTGTGCATATCTTTAATGAGTTAGAAATACACATTTTATTTGGGCAAGCAAATACATTGGGGAACTTTTGTATATAGATTACTTTGCTACTGTAAATTCGTACATTGATGGGGTTCCTATTAAGATTTGAGCTTATTAATACATTTCAGATTGTATGCTTCTGTTTGCCCAATGTATTATATATGCACTCATGGTTGAGAATTAAACAATTTTCAAGGTATTTCTCAGAAATTTTGCTTTGTTCTAGCAAGCCTTTAGAAGGAAACATTTCTTTTAGTCTGTACCCAAAAGGGTGCATACAACATAATCTGCAGTTGTCATTGCTGAACTTTATAGCAAAGAGGCAAAAAGAAGCATTTTTCTGAATATCTAGAGCACCCATCAATGAATATCATTACGGGCCATAGAACATGTAAGTTCAAAAGACAGAAGCAAACCAGGAGCTGCCAAAAAATAACAATAACCGCTAGACCTATGTGAAATATTTCTGTAGAATGGTGAATGAGGAAATGATTTTCACCATCCCTTTCCTCTTAACAAATAAAGCTGTGTATGTAAGGCAGAACTATAACAATTTTAGCTGTATCTGAACTTGGGACATTTAGATATTAAACACATAAAATTCTAATTCAAGATTAAATGTTTAATGTAATGTGCAATGTTGAGGAATGAGAAATGAATTATAATGTGATGATTAAACATAAATATACAATAACTGTCTAAAATAATGTAAACCCTTCAACTACCCTGTTGATTTGATGGTATTTGTCCCTCCTTTTGAAAGGACAGGCGTGATTACACAAAATTGAAGGACAAAAATATATGATTGACATGACCCTGAAATCATATATATATATTTATATGAAAACCAGAGCTCTGTAGGTAAGATAGGTGCCAAACATTTGAATTTGCTTTCACTCTTAATGTGATTTGTTTAATTTTCCTTTGCTTTTGTGCTAAACATGTAGTACTGCAACATTTCCTAAAACTCTCCAGAAACATTAGTACCATTACTCCCCTGGAGAGTTCATTAGAAAGTTTAAATATTTTATACTGTTCATTTTAATGAAATTTGAGAATTTGCTTATTTTCCCATAGACTTAGTGTCAAAGGAAGCCACATGATCCCAGTTCTTTAGGACCCATATTCACACCCTCTGGACATTAGAGTCCCCTTTTTCCACTGTAAGGTTTACAATCTGGCCTTATGGAATTCTGCTGTTTTTAATAACATTAGTAAAGGCTGCAATAGTGGGGAGTGCATCAACTTTGTACCATTAAAATTAAACCACAGTTTTTGTTTTGGTTACTTGGAGTGGTAAAGAAGCATCCCACTTACTATAGGAATTATGTGACTCTGTAAATGGAATGTCATTGTTTCCTTTCAAGTTGACAGTCTCTTAGTTTTGTTCTCCATGGTCCTTTTCCTTCTTCAGATTCTCACATTGGCAGGGGAGACCTCCCAAAGTTTCCTTTGTTTCTCCTGCTTCATTAGACACTACTAACAAAAGCCCTGTGCATGAGGTAATTGTCTTTCCTTGGAGAAAACAAAACACCACAAACAAACAAAATTCACATTAGAGAACTACACTCATATGTCACCTCTGTAATGAAAGAATAAAATTGAAGATGGCATCAAGCATTTCATCCTACAATTCAAGTAATTAGATTTTTTAACTTTAGTATTACTGCAATTTCTTCCATTCTGTAGCCCTGAAAAATAGTGTGGAATGTCAAAAAGAGCTGTGGCCTGGGGTGGGGCATCTAGCTTTAAAGGTCAAAAAACAATAGTGTAATCTGAGATGTAGTTTGTGGGTGATTATATTTGCAGATCTAGACAAGTAGGAAAGGGTTCATTGAACAGAAGCTGACATATCTAATGCATACAATGATTTCTGGATTTAGGTGGGTTATATTTAATCATGTGGAGAAAAATCAGTACAGTTTCTAAATCAAAATATAAAGAAGAATAAGGCACCTTACATAATACAGTTTCTCATAAGGAAAACAAAATTAAAGTTCCAGGTGATAATGCCCTTTCTCTCATGGATTTTATATTTTTATGAAAGATATCATCAATAAACAATAAGCATACAAGCCAAAATAAGAACTAATTTTAGAACTATTTTTTTTAAAAAAGATGGTGTTAGGGACCATCTAGTCACATTAGGTAATGTGATAGGGACCAGGGTAGGACATCATAAATAAGATGGCACTGAAAGTCTTCTCTGGGATAGCATTTGAACTAAGCCCTGAATGATAAAGGTAGTCATGGCAAGTCCCAAGGAAAGGGTATTAGGCCAACCTTTCAGGCAAAAAGACCAGCAGCAAGTCTAAGGATCTAAAGCCAGGAGGCCCTGACAGAAAACAGGTTGGCTGGAACATAAAGATTAAGACAGACAACATGCTAAAATGATGTCAAGAAGGGAGAGTGTTCCCAGATTATGGAGGTCTTTGCAATACTCTGATGAAAGTTTTCGTAAGTATCCACTGAGGATTTTAACAAGTGGTGACATTTCTGCTCATCTTTTGTGTTGCAAATACATAATAGAGCTGGAATTAAAGAAAAAAACTTGACAAGAAGCTATTGAAGACATCTTGTCAAAAAATGATAGTGACTTTGAATAGGTATTGGCAATTAATGTGGAGAGAAATGATTGCTGGTGGGGGGGTTGACAATTTTTTGTTGGATTTGACAATGAGGGAAGGGTGAGAGAAAAAATAGAAATCAGGGTGTTCCCTACATTGAGGGGTGAGTGATTTATCACTGTTACCATTCCTAGTTCACTATCTAACTTAGTATCCTACACAGTCTAAACACTCCCAAGTGTTTGTTGAATGGACGCCTGCCATGTTTAAATTGGATTTGAGGAATAAATTTTGGCACATGATGACCATAATAGTAGAAGATGCCACAGGAAAATATAATTAATGATTAAGCTAGTCTTTACCAGTTCATTATTATTCACACTGCCTTTAGGTCAGTAGTCTTAAGTACTTGCATTATGCCCCAGGGTTTGAGAAGAGGGACTTCTCAAGAACTTTCACTAGATACAAGATAAGTTCCTTAGACAAATGTCTTAACCAAAGGAGCTCTCCCTATATCTTCTGGGATAAAATTTCGCAGAAGAAAGATTTCGTCTAATAAGACTTTGATGAAGCAACATACATATCTATAATCATATGTATATGTATATATAATTTAATTTCTAAATTTTTAGATCTTATGATTCTTCCTGTTTCTGTATACATTTGTTAATAAAACAGCGGTTTAAATTAGACTCTCAAATTATGCTAATTTCTTATTTTTAAGGGGTGATAAATTGAGCTAGATCTATATTTGTTGCATTTTTAACTATGGTAATGTTTAGGAAGAACAAATCAATGCATTTCTTTTGAATCATTTACTCTCAAAATAAATTAAATAACTTCATTAAGTAAAACAAATAGGAATCATTTAAAGAAATTTATATTTTAATGACCTTGCTTAACCATTTCCTTTCTTAACTTTGTTGCAGAATTTTCCCTTGTTATTCAAGGAAACTCTTCAACAAACTAAAATGTACTTAAAATGCCTGTTTCCCCTTCAGGGTAGTCCCCTGGGAGATAATGTTAAGCCACTGTTCAAAACATGAAAAACAAAAAATCTTGAGGCAGCTTAGAATCTTCAGAATATTTCTACAAATATCTCCAGTCATCATAAAATTTCCTTAGATTTTGTGTATTTGGGAAATTTATCAAAAGTATATAAAGTCAAGTTGGAAAATGAAACATGCACGAACAAGCTAAGTCATATAAGAGTCCATTACAAATATTTTTAACGGAAAGTACAGTCAGCATCAAAGCACTGTCTTGGGGAAAAAAAAAAAGATATTAACTTGGCTTCATTTTAACCTTTGGTAACGCACATACTCTCTGAAAGATTTACCATGTTTGTACAATAAAGCACATTTGCTATATTCATATGTGCATTTCAATAAATGTTCTTCATTATTTTATGATGAAATATATGATCATCACTATCACTCATATTTTTTGATTACTTGACTAATAAAAATATGTCAAAGTTTAATTGAAAATCTTAGTAAGGTGTTATTTAGAAATTCTTAAGCCTCCTTACATGCAATTTGTTAAGAAAATTTACATGATATGAGCCCATTATTGTTTATAAGATCTAAAAATATAATCAATATCTGCTAAAATACTTCTTTAAGTTTCTTCTTATACAAATTTTCAATCAGTATTATGTACTATATATTATGAATATCATAACAAAATATTACAAATTGAGAGTGGGAAGCTTTGTTTTCTAAATATCATGTTAAGTTAATTACATAAAATAAGTTAATTACATAAAACATTTAATATTTACTACAGTTGTTTAAGTGACTTGAAAATGCTCAGATTTGTTAAATCATAATTATGATTTAAGGAATCACTCAGTGATTTTTATCTTGTGGTTCCTCAAGATAAATTTTTTTAGATGAAAAAATTACCTTCATCTAGAATTTTGACTGAATAATTTGTAATGAAAAACTTGTTTAACTGCAAATAGAAACAGAACTAAAGAAATGGTTTGATTTTACGGGTACATTTAGTAATATATTTGGACTTTTTCTACTTTCAATAATATACCATTAAAAATTAATTACAAGACTGTGATTGTGGCTCAGTGGCAGAGCGCTTGCCTTGCACATGAGGAATTGGGTTCAATCCTCAGCACCACGTAAAAATAAGTAAACAAAATAAAGATATTGTGTCCATGTATAACTAATTTTTTAAAATGAGTTACAACCTTAATATTTTCATGATATTATATGACAATGGAATTTATAGTTTTTATCATTTTACATATTACATCTTTAGTCATCCTCTGCCTCCTTCAGAAGTTTCATTTTTTAATGTAGAAAAAATTGAAGTTTTGGAATAATAGTGTATAGTTTATTTTATAATCTAGATGGTTTCTTGTATCTTTTCCTTTTGCATAGCTACAATTGCAGACTTTGGGGATCCTTAAAATATGGTTTATTCTTACAAGCTGAAAGATCTGGTATTGATATTGTGGTTAGTTTTTTAGAAAGAGAACCTCAATATGATCAGAAATTTTTGTTAATGATATATTATTAAGATATTAAATAATCCTTAAGGATTCCAAATCATTAACAAGCATAATTTGACTTCAAAATAACTATTGTTTTAAACATACCTGTCCTTTCATTATTTTTACTAGTGTTTGACTTTTTCCTTCAGTTTATGTACTTCATGTTTAGTATACTTTCTGCCTATCAAGAAATTAAACAATAATAAAAATGTAAATCAACATAAAAAATGTTGCCTTGCATTGAGAGACCATTTCAAAGATTCTTTATCAGTTGTTCATTTTCCCCTGTCAGATGTTGAAATCTTTTACTACCCTTCATATTGCACAGAATTGTGCATCTACTGATAGTGTCTTCTTGTAGCTAAACTGTGAAGTCAAAATTTCATTTGTAAAGACAGTTATCACAAAAAGCATTGCAGGCCTAGGTTATTGGTCCTTATTTAGCCGACCCAAAGATAAGATGTCTAATTTCCTGACCAAGCTTCTCATGTGTTTATGTATTCTCCCTCTCCCTCTCCCCCTGATCCTGGGGATGGGGTGGAGAAAAAGAGAAACAGTGTTCTTGATGAAATATCAATTTTTAAAAATATACACACTTAAACTTTCCTTCAGTACTCTTTAATTCTGTATACCTGTATGCCAGCCAGTACATTAAAATGTGTGTGTTGAGGTGGGGAGGAAAGGAAGATCCTACAAGTACATGCACAGGAAGCATTTCATACTTTTAGAAAGAGAGAGGTCAAATTTCTTCTGTTTAAAATGTTGGCAAGGTGTTGAAAAAGGCCCTTAACCCTATTTTGATGAGATTACTTTGAATGGGGCATTAGAGATTAATATAGGCTTAAGATAAATGTAGTTGCATGCTAGTATTTAAGACTATATCACTTAGTAGACAAATTATTCATGCCAAACTTGGAGTTTTCTACTAATATATTTGTTTCACTATCAGAAATAAAAGGAATTAATCTTCCTTCCTTCCTCCCTCCTTTCTCACTCCCTCCCTCTTTCTTTCTCTCCTTCTCTCCCTCCCTTCTTTTCTTCCTTCCTTGAAAGCTGACTTCCAAACTTAAAAGTAAAGAGGAAACATTTTTCTAACTGCAATAAATGGAAAATAGGAAAATACAGGAAAAATATCTTACAAAATATGCTTTGAAGAGGTGTTCTGTGACTCATATTTTCCATTATATTCTAACATTTTAAAAAATGTTAATGATATTATTTGTGCTTTTAAAAATGCTTTAAAGCAACATTTCTGATCAGTTATTCCAAAAATAAAGTGTTGTGTTTAGTGGTAGAAGTAGGTAAACCCTGAACAGTTGTTTCTAATGAGGTAAAAATATCTCCCACATGTTTCTTGAGTTCAGTTGTCACTAATTGTTCTAAATATATTGTATCCACCAATTATGATAATATATTATTAGCATTATTTTAAAGTACACATAGCCTTGTGTATTTCTAACTAGAAAATTTCATTGACTCATAAAATTAGGTAAATACAGTTCTATATATTTTGCCATCACACATATCCAAATTATCCTATGACAGGAAAGCAAGTGAAAACTAGAAGAGGTAATTAGGGCTGTGGTCATGGATTATTTAAACAGAGGCATTTTCCCCAAGATTATGATATTTCTTATATTTGGAAATAATTGATTCAATCAATAATGAGAAAGGAAAGGGTATTTATTGAATGCCTACTATGTACCAGGAATCTTTAAGCATATGAACACATTGGATCTTTTCTTTCTCTTCAGCTCTCTTCAATATCATCACAACATTCATAGTTGGCATAATCTTTTCACAGTTAACTACTTTGAATAATATATTTACTAGTTTTTATTTTGGTAAATATTTCTCAATTATTTTGTGTTGTTTTTTGGAGCAATCTTGTTTAAATTTCTTTTGGTGGAAGGGCTAGTTTAACATGTAAATAATAAATCTTAAAAGGTTTCAAAGGAATATCTGAAAACCTCATTTACAAATTCATTATTTTCCTTTATTCTTGTTTCCCTCATCCCAGTATTTTACAATTAAAACAAATGCTTAAATTGAAAGGAAATGCAGTTTTTAGCTCTTACAGATTTAGATTTTATTGCATTTCTCACAATGCAATATATTTGAAAACCCCAAAGCATGGATTCAAGTAAGCTAAGATTATCTTTCCAATATGTAAAAAAAACTTAAAGGTCTAACAATCATCAATGGCCAAACCAAGGACATCATCACTGTATGGTTGTTGCAGGTCTTATTAAAAAAGAAAGAAGGAATTCACCGATTTCATTAGTTCATCTTCTGCTTTCTAAATAAAAGAGGAGAATGAACATTATACCAAGAATTAATTACTGTTATGTGCCAGATAGTATATATTTACACACACATACATACACCTATTTTTTTCCTCAAAACAATTATATAAAAACATAATGTTTAAGAATAAGGTCTAAAATCTCAGTATGATATACCCTTATCTTTGATGAATGAGGCTTTGCTTTCCCATTTCACTGTGCTGTTTTGAGAACAACACTTCTGAAAACATAGAAAATTGCAACAGTGTAACAAAGTTACTCAAAAATAATGGAAAACTCTCATTTCTCTATAATGCTATCTTTGCACATATATACTGGAAGCTGTTTATTTTTTATTCATTTCTTTCTTCATATGCTTTAATATTTTAACAGGTCAAGTCCTATTTCTGAGTTGTTGTTGTTGTTTTTAAAGAGTCATTGATGATCTCATTATGCAAATTAAATTTAATGCACAGAGTTTTACTTTGTTCTCATATGAGACTATAGAATTTCAGAATTCATTCTAGAGGATTTCATTCATAGTTTTTCAACTCTTAGTAATTTACCTTTGGGTTTTTTCTTCAATTTCCTTATGTTTATTCAAGGACAAACAGCTCTACTTTGTATATAAAGTTATAAACATTGCCCTAAACAATTTTTAATAGACACCTGTGAACAGAATGTATTTGAAATTCAGTTTTGTCCAGAAACAGTTTGCATGATTTTGAAAAATTGCATTTATGCATACATAATAAATGTATTTAATATACCATAAATCCATAAAATAAGACTTTTTATTTGTTAAATAATTCTTTTGTAAAGCTAGAGAAACAGTCTCCTCCCAAAAGGAAGTATCTTAGTACTCATATTGGGAGGATGCTTCTTACTTATTCTTTAACAAGAGGAAGATACCTACTTAAATGGTAAAATATCCCTAAACATAATTACCTGATTTTTTATATTATTACACATATTTTTATAATTTTCTACAATTTTCTGTCTCCCATCTGTCTCCATGCCTCATGCTGATCACAAGGAAAGAAGGAGAAAAAGTTTAATGATAATAATCTAAAGCCAACCTCGGAAATTACCTTTAGAAACATTTTTTCCCTCTGTATTTTATTTAGGCAGGTATAAAATGGGATTAAATTAAAATTATATCTACAAGTGAAAGATAACTGCGTTATATCTTTACATTTCAATATTTACTTACTGAATACATTATTTATTGAATAAATTTACTGGACACACTGTGATGTCAGAGTATTAGTTTCTACTATGAAAGGTCTGACTTATTTTTATTATGCACAAGATGATTAGAGAGTATAATTTGCTTGTCTTCGCTTTTCTCTTCTCTTTGTGAAAGAATTAGAGATCTGAAGTTACCAGAAGGAATGGAAAGATGTAAGACTGAGAAATCAGGTCAAGTAGTCAGGAAGGGCTTCAAGTTCACCTCTTTCCCTGGAGTTTCTCTGCAAATGCTTTTTCCTTTCTTTAAAAAAGGAATATTGTAAAGTTTAAGTTCATTTTTTTTTCTTTACCTATTTAACTTTCTCCAAAAAATGTAAAGTAGCTTTCTTTTAACAAAGAAGAAGACAAAATAATATGTTTAAACAATAGTTACCACATTGGGTAGTGAAGTATGGAACAAAATGCAGACCATGCACAAGAACAATGATGGAAAACATTTTTCCCTTTCTGAAAGTGCAGCATGACCTCTGAATTGATATATAGCAGTAAGAGAGCTTTATTTGTTGTTCCATGCCCTTCTCTATGTAGTAAAACAAATAACATTAAATTTTTCTTAGTGTTTCAAGGTGTGTAGACATACGAAGCATTATATCTTTTCAATGACTGAGCTGTGTTGTTCCTTCAAACTTTTACCTTTTCATTTTTTCTGTCTGTAATGTTTGTTTTGTATTTACCTCATCTACCATACTTTAATGTTATTTAAAGGATCTTTCAATCTGCAAAAGAGAAACAGCCAACAAAATGGGAACTTTATTTTTAACTCCCACCTAATTTGATAGAAAAGATCTCTGTAAGAAATATTTTTTGATTATTTATAAATGGAAGCTTATTAATTGTATTGTCATTTTATTGTTTACTCTGCAATGTCCATTTTTCTAACATACTGCTTCCCCCAAATTTTTATTTTCCACATTATCTTTGGGGGAAAAAATATTAACAAGCAGTGTGAAGGCTCTTTGAAGCTTTATAATACAAATTAATGTATTTAAGGAATGATGTTTGACTGAATTTGCATTCAAAATACATAATGACCTACGTTTGCAACTAGATTATACCCTTTGACAAAATTATATATCATAAAGTTATCTAAAGCCTGTAGTGAATATTTTCTGAAGTTACTTTTTAGCAGAATAGCATAGAAGAGCAAACAGCGACCGGGAGACAGCCTCATCTGGCTACACCCAAGTGTCCCACTGATAAGTGGGATACTAACAGACCAATGAAAATACCCAAATACAAATCTTATTAGCTGGATGTTGTGGCACATGTTTGTAATCTCAGCTACTCAGGATGCTGAGGCAGGCAGATACAAGTTCAAGGCCAGCCACCACAATTTAGTGAGACCCCGCTGGGGATAGAGTGCAGTGGCAAAACAACTCTGGTTTCAATCCCAGGATCACCCCCTCCAATCTGTTTGTGTATATTACATGAAATCATATAATAATAACATTGGAACAACTTTTGGCACATAGTAAATGCTTTATTTTCCTTGTTTATTTCCATTTTCTTAGTATGACTTGTGGAAAATATATGCATTTCTGTTATCAGTTATCTAAAGGAGGACATACCACACATTTGGTGAAATGAATTTGTAAATAGCTGAAGGTATTGATTGGAATTCCAAATCACAATCTCATCAACACAATCTATTCATGTCATTTTTTCATACTTGTAAAGTTCCCTGTTATAATCATTGAAGTGTCCTAAACAATTTGCTCATGCCCTTATGTCTGAACTCTGTCAGAACTGATCTTTGAGGAACACACCAGCATATTTCTTTCAGTGTTAAGCCTCCTTGAAAACATTAGCTGAAAGTTTTGGAATGGTTTTTCTCATGCAATGTTTTCTATCAGTTTTACAATGTATAATGTTCAAATTTGCAAAGAATTAATGTTAAAACATATCTGCATCTTTATATTTTGTTGTTCACCATGAATTGGCATGTATCAGCTTGAATTATTATTTGATATATGTGTAAAAGCTAAAGGATTCTTCTTAAAAGTGTTAGCAAATTTTCCAAAGGCCTTTCAAAGACCTTTATCTTTCTTTTTTATTAACAACTTCCAGTTTCATGTCATTTGTGTTAGTTTCTAGTACCTTTCTTCCAGAAAAATAAGTAAAAGGCAGTGTGCTTTTTGAAATGGAAAAATTGTTTCAAATCATTGGCAAAGCTTAATGACTTCTGACTGCTGAGATATGTTAATTTAAGCCAGACCAAATGTTCCTCAGCTGCAAATATTTGGTGTTGTTCACTGGGAACTGGCAAGATTTATGAGGGCCCAGTGGCAAAGGCTCTGTGCTCACATGCCTCTCATTGTAATTGTTTCCCGTGTTCAATGATGAAGGACTGCTAGGGAAGAAAATACCAACTTTTCAGAGGCTGGTTGTTAGCCTCAAATAAGATGCTATTTCACCTTTGATTTACTGTGGCATCTTTGTGCCATCTCAAGTTATCGAAGCCCTTTCAACTTTTCTACCCCAATTCTGGGAAAATATGATATGTGTCTGCTTAAGGTACTCTGAAGTTACAAAGCCAAAAAAAAAAAAAATGGAAATGACTTGGTCAGTAATAGATAACTATATCTTATGTAAGGGCAAAGGCACTTTAAGTTTTTTTAGTAATGTGCAATGCAAATATATACACTTATTATTTCTAACATTTTGTCTGCTTTTTACAAATTATTTGTGATGCCTTCAATTGTAACCAAAGATGTGCTATATTTATGAATCTATATTAAATGGATTCTAATAAGCATATTTGAAGTCAACTTGTATTTGCAAAAGAGAAAAAAGTACTGCTATGAAATATGCATATTTACTCATATTTATTAAATATTTTTTACTGTTTATAATGTTTAGAAGTATTAATGAATTAGTGTTTTTAATACCTCAAAAGATTAGATGTTAGTAACAGAAATAATAAAAATAAATTGAAGTAAAATGTTATAGAAACATTTTAAGCCTTCTTTGAAAGAATTGAGCTCAGGGCACATTCGAACTTGAAGGAGCTAGCCCAACAAGATTTCATTTAGAAGAGTGGTATTTGATTCAAAGTAAGTTTTAAAGTTATTACAAAAAATTTCCAACAAATAGCATTGTAATACTAGTAAAATCATCCAGTTTTTAGGTAACAGCAAATGTTTAAGAATCCTTTGTAATAGTCAATTTATATACTTCTGTGGTGCAGAAAAAAACAATTCGTCTTTTGAAATGATTAGATTTAAAACTTAGTCATAATCTGACCTTTATACACTGCTTATCATGCACCAAGCACTGATGTTTATATACACCTACTCTCTTCATTCAAAAATTACTTTTGAACACAGGACATTTTATTATTGTTCCCATTTTACAGATTAAGAAAATAAGAGATTTAGAAAGCACTCGTAGTCAATATTTGTATACTTAATGAATCCTATATTGCCTTTTAATTCTGGATATCTTTTGGGAAATATGTCAACAAAAATTTGCTTGCAGTATAATAAAACGAAATTGCCAATGATGACAGAAAAGACCTTGCATATTTATTCAAATTCTTTCTCACATACTCTGAATTTTTATCCATAAAAAAGTGCAGGTGGTAAAGTGTATAGTGTTTGAAAAATGATGACTGTATTTACATTTTTCTTGTGCTTTTTCATGTAATATCACAAGATTCTGCATTGTTAAAGGGTCAGTCTCCACATTATTCCATATTGAACTCCTTAATTCTCTCTCTATATATAGTAAAAGGAAAAGTGCTGACAGAATGCACAAGAAAAATCTAAATTCTTTTCTTGCAATAAATGTGACACAGATTGTATAAAGCAATATTTTTGCCCTTGAAATGTTTAGAAGTATTGACATTCTGTCCACTGATTGTCAGCTTGTCTTTAAGGTTAGAGCTTCTCTAGGTTCTTAGCATTTAACAGACTGACATTGATCTCTTGGCTCTTCAAACTTGTATACTACCTGCAAGCAGGACTTGATTTTGAAGCAAGGCCTTCAAGACTTTACCCTTGATGCTGATATCTCATAATTTTCATCTATTATGCTAGATGCTCGAATTTTTAGATCGAATTTCCAACATTTAAGTCTGATTTCAAATATATTGTGAATCTTAAAGTTTTTCATAAACTTAGAAAATGTCTTAGGAAGTAAGCGAACAATAACTAAATAATAAAATGCAGAACCCAAAGTAAAAGTAACTAAGTGTTCCCAGTCTGACAAATACTTCAGAAGCCACTAGACTAAGGATGTCCACATGCTTATTACCATCGTTTTGTTTTGAGTGCTTAGGTAGACCTCATGTCTTCAATAAATTTGCCACAAATATGAAATATTCCCAAGAAAAATATAGACACACTTTCCTTTGTGAATCTTGAAATTGTGGAAGTGGGAAAATAATTTATAGCTTTTAAAATAATATTTATTAATTCTTGGCAATAACTGGACTTTCCAGATAATGTTTTTATTGTTCCATTAGTTGGTTAAAGAATCACAAGAAGAAATGGCAGTGGGAAATTTTTGAAAAGATTTCTTTGACTCTCTCTACCCACAGGCTCTGAGCAAGGCAGTAAATAGTCCATTTTTGTTAATGAAGCTTCCCTCATACAGCTGGGATTGTTTAATATTTTACGAGTGTTACTTTGTTTTGCTCTCAACGATCTCAGGCAGTTAAGGATTTATGAATCGTGTTTTTCTCAGCCCATCTGCGGTTTCCTATCTTCCCTGGCCTTGAGAATATGTTTAAATTTATTAAAGCGAAGCAAAGGCTCATTATTTCAAAGGAGAGCCAAAGTGACACAGTGAATTGGTTATTAATGGAAAGGCACTGCCATAGGGCGATTGAAATTTAATGATATCCTACAAGAAAAAAATGAGGGTGTCACTTTCCAAAAAGTCATGCTAAATGCCAGCCTTTTTAAGGTCCTGCCGCTAATTTTATGCCTGCGCACAGTAATGTTTTCAAAAGCGTTTAGGAAACACGGACCAGTGACTGTACTGATTATCCTTTTCACCTTCGCGCCTGTTCCAAATGGGTTTGTGCAGTGAGCGATTTAATCTCTAAATATAGGGAACGTTAAAAAAAAATAACATTGCTGTTTTTCACAAGCTAAGGGCCTTTTGCAATCCTCCAGAGATGGACTTGCAAATATGCTATCTCCATATGCTCTCAGTAAGCTCTCAAACTGGCGGATCACCAAAAAAGGAAAAAAAAAAATCAACCCCTTGATTTTTTTTTTTATTCCTGTCATTCAAAAGATATTTTAATGTCATAGTCTACAAACTATATTTAATAATATTCAGCTAACATTCAGTTTGAGCTACAGAATGGGACTTGGGGTAATTTTAAGTTTTCTTTATTTAACTTGGACTCTATTGAATTATAGTGTTGAAGCACCAATATACCACTTTGTCTCACTTCATTTAATGGAAAACAGACACCTATATATTAGTAAGAACACTTTGTTGATATATTGAATTATTCCTTTTAGTTACTGTCTCAGTGATTTTCTGTATTAATTGAAATTCCCATAAATTATTTAAAAAATTATTTCAAATACCTCTGGAAAAATGATAAGGTACCTACAGTCATGGTTCACAACATTATATTATATTCATAAGGACTCCTAAAAACATCCTTTTCCTTTTGTAGGTTTTGCTTTATTTGAACTATTCATCATGTGTGGCCATTGCAATCCTCACATGTTACCTCTGTATCTCTTTTAAATATGTTATTGAAGTTTGAGAATTGCCTGGATAACATTCCAGGAAAGGGCACAATTTAAATTTAGGGTTCTAGTTCAATTAGGCTTGGGATTCAGCAATTTAAGCAATATGTTAATTACATGAAGTAAATATGAACATTTTTAATGCAGGAACAACACTGGGTCCAATTTTAATGCATTTTTACTTACTAATGCTGAATACAAACTAAAATGTAAATGGTGCATTTGAAATGCACTGCAGTAACATATAATTTTCTCATACTGCATATGGTACTATTAAATTGTCCACTGGTGGCAAACACACTTGTGTATGTAGAATCGTATAAGTTCTCTTTCCTGTTTATGACAGAATATATTCAAAGAATTTCAAAATTAATTTTTAAAAATTAAATTTATATTCAATTCAAAATTATGTTAACAAGGTTTTAAAACTTGTGATCACACGTTGGGGAACTTTTCATTTATTCTAGGTCCAAGAATGAATCTGAATAGATAAGAAAACGTTCAAATCTGAGAGACAGTAATGCATCTTGTAGGAGAAAAATCACTTGGAAGAGGGTGTCAAGGACCCTCAATTTAAGTTCTTCTAGGTCCTTCCTCTCTTTTAACAGTAAACTTATCATCCTATAATCTTCCTAACAAAGACATAAACGCTTTGGCTACATATATTTTGATTGCTTCACGACAGTTTACTGGAGGCTTAGCAATGACAGATTTCTTCATTGTCTTTTTGCCAAAATTTGTCCTTTAAGTCATTTTTGTTGACTGCCCCTTTTAGCAGCTCACCTCACAATGAGAAAGAAGACAATTAATGGGAGGGTGATTTATCACTGCCAAAAACTGTCAAGGACTTCAGTTGTAGCTGGAGAAAAAGCAATTTCACATTATGGCATTTCATTCTGAATACATTGTATTTACAGCTCACAGTTTTATTTTCAGAGCCTATTATCAGGTGAAACAGTTGCATCTGAAATGTTGTTTGTGACATAGGTGACCTGTTAGGATTTGATAAGTATTTACGCCAGAGCACAAGGGGCTCACACATCTGCTGTTGGCAGAAGCAATGGAAAAAAATAACCTGGAAATGAGGCGTTTGATTTTTCTGGTTCCTACACTCGAGCATCTGTTGCTATAATTAAGTGGCATTCAGTAATTGCAGTGCAATGGTGAAATAAACATATGCATTCTTGCCAGCTTTTAGGATTTGGTGTCCTTACAGTAGGAGAGACAAGCAAAGTGACTTCAATAAGAACAAAAGGTTTTGTAGCAAAGTTTAACCATTAACTTTTTGGTAAAAGAAAAAAAAAGAATTTCATCAGAAAGTGAAATAGTTTTAAGTTTTGGAAAGAAGTCCCTGTAACATTCAACCCTTGGAATGAACTTTTCATTTGTAGGAATGTCGAAACAGGTTAAACACCATTCCTGGGTAAATTACATCATGGGTGAACAACAGAATAATTAAAGTAAAGGTTATTATGGTACTAGGTCATGAAAAAGTGCTCACAGTGAAAGTAGTTTGGCCAACTAAGGGTTTTACTTGGTAAGTATGAGAAACAAATATGTTTGCATTTGAACTTGACTTTTAAAAGCAGTATGGTGGGTTGTTTGGGGCTAACATAATGTTTTCTTTAATAACTGGAAACTGATTCACAAAGTGGGGAGGAAAATAGGAAGGAGAGCAGAAGCATTTTAAGGAATTAAATCCCCAAGCCATCAAGTATGTTGTTCAGGTGCTTCTAAGATTTAAATCTCTATGTAGAGGAAACAGTTTAGAATCCTTCTTCAGCATCCCTGGGGCATTCTCACTCCTGCTCACCCCACCCTTACAGAGAATGTCATGCCTTTGAAATGAATAACCGTTTATAATAGCAAGGCTTGAAATTGTCCTGTTTATGAATACTGTATATAATTCCTAAAATTCTTGATTCAATGCTTTATGTTCCATGAGTTGTTCAGAACATAGTAGAACAATTTGGATCTGGTTGTTGTACTGTGGTAGTTTGCAGTTTCCTGGAAGTGTCACATGACAAATTCTATTGTGCTATAAATACTTACAAACAATGAGTCTGGAAGTGAGAAGAATATGTGAAATTCAGGCTGTCTTTAAGTCAAAGTTTTAGCATGTGCTAAAAGTTTCAGAAGGGGTTTGTTAAGATTGCTGAGGTTTATGTGTTGGCTAAGTAGACAAAGCTAGATTTAGTAGTGTGAAGCTCTTCCTTTGCTGGCTATTGGAGTTTAAATATCCTGTTGAGGCTGGTCATAGGTATATGATTTGGCATTTTCATCTGATGCTTTGGCATCAGGTGATTGCTTTAATTTCTGGGTGAAGATAAGACATGCGGAATCAACCATGAAGAGATGAAAATGATGCATTGTGGCTTCATAATGTCAAAAGATGTTGGGTGTCTACTTAGGAGAGAGCATAATAAAAAAAACAAAAACAGTTCCCTAGAATTTGAAAGGTTAAGAGCATTTTGTAGTTTATTTTTTTTTAACTTCCAAAAGACAACTTTAAAATGTGTTTTAAAATAGGTTTGAAAATTTTAGTTCCCATTCAAGTTGCATTGAATGTAATGAGATTTAGAGCTATATTAAACCCAAATGTATTTATACATTTCTATCTATATCTATGTTCATATTCATATCCATGCATTCTAATATGGAAAAATCATAACCAAGTATGGAACGAACAGAAAGAAAAATATGATCACTGGTCTCCATTTGTTTTCAAAAGGTATATTAATAACAGCACATAGTTACATATAGACACACTAGATGACAGATACTGTTCTAAATACTTGAATTATAATTTAGCATTTACTGCAACTTTCAGAGTGAATTCATTACCAATGTTACTATTTTAAAGATGGGGATAACAAGGCAGAAACTAAGGTCATTTGGCGGTTAGGCAGCAGGCAGGTGTGAGAACTGAGTCCAGCAGTTGAGCTCCAAAGTCCAGGCTCTTAAACATGCTGCCTTGCATTCAACATGAGTAAATCAGACATATTCCATGGGCCTACAGACTTAGAGGTTGGAAGTTCCATAGCTTGAATGTAAATATGCTTCATAAGTGGAGAATGTAGTATATACGTTTGCAAACAAATTTTTGGCCTATATAGCTGCTTGATAACTTACATTTGTATCTAAAAAGTGTGATGCTATGATATCGTTGGAACTAATACTATGTTAGTATTGATTTTGAATTCCCCTTCTTACCTTTCCCAAATGCAAGGACCTCTGTACTAGCATGTATTTCATAAAATCAGTGACAAAATTGTCCTATTGTTAGCCTAATGTTCTTTAAGTCTGACTATATCCCTTGGATGTACTATTCGTGATACATCTTCCCTGATTTCATATATAATTACATATTATTGTTTAACATAATTTTATGTACATAGTGAAGTATATACATTATACATCTAAACTAGTAATTTTAATTGTAATTAATAATTTGTACCCTGTGTTTTTTCTGTGTGTTCATACTACAATTCTGGAGATCTGTTAACTTTTCCTTTTAAACTTATATATGATTACCTCCTTTCCTCAGAACCTTTTTTATTTCACCTTCCCTGAATTGTTGTTTAGAATTATAAAAATAAGCTTTAGCATATCTGATGTCTTCTACCTTAATATTCTGAAATAATGACAATAAACATTTTACCAAAAAAAAAAAAAACTGTGGATTGGATTGTTCAACCATCCCTTGAGGTTGTGATGTGGTGGCAAGAGCATGACATAATCACACTTAATCCTACAATTATCTTCTGAAGGTGGTGTCATTTATCTCCCTTGTAAAGATGAGGAAACAGAGGCTGACAGTGGATACTGAGGAAACTGAGGTTGAGATTGACTTTTAGAGCTTGATGATGCAGGTTTAATCCTTCACATATATATGTGTGCTATGATGGTTAGGACAGAAGCATCGATATTGCACACTCACCTGACACATAATGACCTTTCATTCAGCAACAGAATGCATATACAATAGTATTCTTGTAAGACTATAATGGAGCTGAAAAGCTCCCATTGCCTAATGATGTCATAGCCATTGTAAGGTCATAGTACAATGGCCATATTACTCACATGCTTATGGTGATGCTGGCATAAACAAACTTACTGCACTGCCAGACTTATGACACTATAAAGTACAATTATGTATAGTACATAAAATTTGATAATTGTAATAATCATCTGTTACTAGTTTATTTACTATACTTTTTATCATTTTAGAACATACTTTTACTCATTAAGAAAATAGTATGCATATTATGCCAATACCAGCCTCATACATCTTCTATTTATCACATCTTGATTACATCAAAAGACCACATTGAGTCATTGACCTATGATGATATTAGCCCAATGGCAAAAATCACATAATGTCACATTTTCCAGATTGTATTTCTGCTGATAGGCAATGCAATACCATCTATTGATGGTAAACTGTCCTATAGTGCTCAGGAGTGTTTATTTATTCATTTTCAATGTAACTAGTGTTTCCTTAAAGGCAATTTTGAAATTCATTTTGTACTAATGTTATTTTCAGCTCTCTTAATAAAAATATTAAAACCTTAACAGAAACAATATTCAACCAAGTGAAATTAATGTAGACAGTAGAATATAACGGTTGAAAGCATGAGTTCTGGATTCAAGGAAATCTTGGATTCTACCTCCAACCCAATGGAATAGTGAGTACACCCTTAAGTTTTGAAAGCACTAGCTACATTAATTTTTCCAATGTGAAAATGGGAATAATTTTGGGAAAAATGGTATAAACCTGGGAAAAGTTTTAGGAATAATGGAATAATATACATAGTTAGGTAATGATTGTTCCTGTCACATTTCATCATTATCAATCACCCTACAAACTGTATCCATAAGTTTACCAACAGGTTTTATTCCACAGATTCACTTGTAAATTGTTTATAAGTTTAAATCTCTTTTATCTCATAGAATAACATTACAAATATGGACTATAACTAGTTGAAATAATATTATCAGCCTGTTAGTGATACAATGCAAGTGTTTAATGAGTTAAATATTTTCCCTGGAAAACCAGAGCTAGATTGTTAAAAACAGTTTGGGAAAAAGATGCTATTAATTAATCCTATTGTATCAAATTGGGGTCAGCAAATTTTTTTTGGTAAGAGGTAGTATTGTATATAATTTAGGCTTTAGGGGTATAGGATTCCTATTCAAAGAATCTCTCAACTCTTCTATTGTCATGAGAAAACAGTCATAGATGGTATATAAATGAGATTATGGCTCTGTTCCAATAAAACTTTCTTAATATTAAAAAACTAAATTTCATATTATTTTCAAGTATCAACAAATGCTACTGTTATTTTTATTGTTTCTATAATTTCAAAATGCAAACACCATTCTTTGTTCTCAGGCCAAATAATCATCAGAGCCAGCAGGCTGGATATGGCCTATGCTTTCTAGTTTGCCTACCTGTGGGTTGAAATATTCTTTTGTCTCTTTGAAACTTTTTCCCTAAAGTATTTTATTCCAGGTACTATTGTGAAATATTTCCCCTCAGAGGCTTAAAAAGTTATAAAAATTGAAAACGGATTATTTTTTACAAAAAGCTTGAAAACACATAAGAAAGAGTATTGATAACCTACAACCTGAGGCAGAGGCAGAGCCTTCTCATTTTCAATGTAGTTGAAATAATCACATACCTAACATGATTGCTATAAACAACAATGAAGTGATATTTTAAATGATCCAGAGTTATGAAGCACTATAGAATTGTGAGATTTGAGGAACTACTGAATTCATTTGCTAGAACCACAGAATGAATGGCTTACAGAAATGTAGTTTTTAAGGATCTGGAGTCAAGAGGTCCAAAATTAGGGTTTCGGTAGTTAGGGTTTTTGTCAAGGCCTCTGTCCTTGGCTTTTAGGACACATGCACATGCATTGATGGTGTCTTCCTATTCTTAAAAGAACACCAGTCCTACTGGATTAATATTCTACCCTTAAGACCTCATTAACCTTGATTATCACTTTGAAGGACCTGCATGTAAAGATCAAGAATTAGTGCTTCAACCACATGAATTTGAGAGGTTCACAATCCAGTCCATATCAGTCCAATATTAATGATTAAATTTTCTATTAGCCAACATAAGTTACCCATATAAATCTCCTCAAGTATGACAGAGACCAGTGTTACATAGAGGACAGTTAGTGTGAGAGTGAGAGTGCAATTTATAATAGCTTCTTCAGTCATACTCAATATTCAAAATATGTTTTTTTTTCCTTTTAATCTGAGTGAAGTCTAAATAGAATTATATTATGTTGAGCTTTTCTTGTACTAATTTGTTTTTGTGCTTGGTGTATGAAAGTAAAGTGCCAAGGAGTAAATTTAATTTGTTTTATAGAGATTGATTTTTTGACCTGAGTAAGGTTAAAACAGCAAATGCTTCTACACTAGAAGTAAGCAGTAGTACTTCACGACTTCTGGCTGTGTTTATAAAACTTTGGCCACCATAGACCATATTACTTTCCCTGATGCCTTCTACAACTTATTAGTTTTCTTCAGTGAGCATCAGATTATTTATTTCCTAAATGTTTGTTTGCTATCTATCATGTAGACCTTTTTGTTTGCCTTTAGTTGATTAAGTCATGTGTCAAATTCTATTCATGGTATTGCTTTTGGTGAAATAAAATAGATTGCTTTGGGGAACATCAACCCTGTGGGAATTTAAATAGTACTGTTTTGATATTCAACAAAAACGTTGAAATCCTGGCTTTTTTCTACCATTACTCTTGTGAATTAGTCTTCAGATATTTCAGACTATTTTTGTTTCTTGTAAACAGTAAAATTAATGTTAATTTAATGCATATATGTTTGGTTTCCAGAAAAAGTGTGGGTAAAAGATAATATAGTCTTGAAAATCTGAAAGTCCCACCTAAAACCATAGACTGACAGGTGTTTAACGGACACACATTCATAATCAAGCCCCTACTGACAACCATTATTTGGAGAGTCAGTTAGATAGTTAATTTGTAAATTCTCTTAAGCCAAAAAGTGGCAGTTGAGTTAATTTTGTCAATAACGTAGAGATTCATGTTATGGGATATAGTTTGCTAAGAACCTAGTGGAGACCATAGAAGTAATTTTAATTGAGATTTTTACAACCATTTGATAACAGTGTTTTGATCACTGTAGTTAGGGCAGGATTCCAATAAAGGCCATAAAATCTGTGACTAATCCACTGAGTCACCCAGTCCCTGTCATATATAGTTTAATGGCCCATGCTGCCAGGAATTATTATCACTTTCTAGTGATAATTTTTAAAGAGAGAAACTTTGTGGACACAAAAGATGAATGAGAGTTGAAAACTTATGTTTGCAAAGACAGTTAATACAACATTCCCTTACTAAAGTATATGAGAGTTTACTCATTTATTTATAATGGCCATTTCAGCTTCTAAATCATATATATAAATATAAATATATGTGTGTCTATCTCTCCATATACATATGCATATATGATTCTGATGAATATTTTAACTTTCCTTGGTTAATGTTTGCAGGGCACTTACAGATGCTAGAATAATCTCTAATGTTTTTGCTCAATCTGCTCTGGAGATGGATGAAATAAATAGTTTAAACTAATTAATGTAACACCAGCTGTTACAAGTGCTTGGCAGACGTCTGTGCGTTTTGATGGGCAGGGAGCGGCTGTTGTACTTGACTTTATTTTAGTACAATGTTGATCACAGTATAAGCTGGAATAAATGACAAGCCAAAAGAAGGAACAGAGGATGAATTCCATGTAATGCAAAATAATATCATCTTCCCTAAAAATATATAATTTTTTAAGCTAGAGGATAGAAAGTCTTGTGCTGGACTTCATTCTGTTGTAAGGCCTTTGACAGCTGTTCGGTTAAATATGCTACTAAAATAAAGGTATATGATCTTGGATACTGTCCTTGGTTTTTTTCAGAGAACCTATTAGAGTTACAGGTATGCAGTGTCAGCTAGATGTTTAAGACCCTTATTCTACTAATTAAGTGTCTTTAGGATAGAAAAAAAAAGAAAAGGAAAAGAGACTGTAGTCATTGTGGAGTAAATGGGGAAATCATTTCAATTGTATCATTTTAGCAGGTTGAAAGGGAGGATATTGAGCTTTCTACTTGATGATTATGGCTACTGTTATTTGAAGTTTTCATTGGGTCCTCTGTACCTATATGCATATCATTTTCTCATGGGGGAAAAAAAGGGGGAATTCACAGCTGGAAAACTCTAAGCAGAAATGCACCATTAGAATGGAATGGGAAGTGCCTATCTCCTGGCAAAGAGGGTTTCATTTGTTATCTTACAGTGGAGAAAAATGCTTCTGCCAATAGTTATTGTTTCCATAAGACTGAAGAAGTTTAAATAGCCTCCAAACTTCTATTTTAAATTTGGAAGGCAGAATCATTGTGCTCTGGCAGAGAAACAGTAGCTGTTATCTCAGTATGTGCCAGCATTAAGATAACAGCGTCATTGTGCAGATTGTTACCCTGTGAATTTGTCTAATAAGTTATTACAACGTGTGCAGAGCAGATGGCAAGTGTGCTCCTGAAAGAATTGATGGATGGGATATGATGTCATCAGTGAGATGACAAGGTTCACAAGGTACTTGACCTCCAAGAATAAGTCCTAACTGGTTAGAATTCTAATGGTGAACTTTGGTGACACTAGCTAAATGGGAAATATGTGCAATTTGTATTTCTTTATGGTGGTGTTTACCCCCTTCACTGAACTCCACATAATGGGATTTTGTCCCTGAAGACTCTGCGATATTGTTGGGGTGTTGCACCCTGTAACCTTCTGAGGATTTCAAATACAAATCCACGCATCTAAACTTTAAAAAAATCACAGCAAATGTTATTTATGAAGTCAGATTCAGAGCTTTCCCTTTTTTATATGTATATATGCAGAAAGAACTTAGTTAAGACATCCCATTAATTTTAACATGTTATCACAAAATAGCAAAGTGCTGACTCCGTGAAAATATTCAGTGCATAAAATTAAACTTTTATATTTTCATTAAAATATGTTTCTATATGTACAAGCCTAAAATAAGCTGTCAGAGACCCTGATGTTGTCTTTATATTTTAATTATGACTTTACTTGCACTTACAGGTGACAAACCTAAACACATTAACATTTTTATTTCAATATTATCATTTTAAAATTTCAAATGACTCCAGAATTTATTCCATATCATCTACAAGTTGTGATCTCAGAATTTACATTGGTCTGGTGAATGTAATCTGTAAGGATATCATAACAAGTATAATTATTGATATGGGAACTCAAAGGAAGTGTAGGCAAAACATGATAACGTGATATGTACATTGCGTGGAATCAAATGTAAAACAAATTAATTTTTATTATTTTTAATTGTTTTTTGGAGAGAGTGTTGACTGATTAAAAGACATGTCTGAGAAGAAAACATAGGTGTGTTTAGGAAAGGACTGAACATCAAAAGTATGAACTTCTTCTGAACATTCTTCACATCAGATTTTATACCTAAGCTGACAGAAATTCCAAAGTCTAACAAAAATAAATTACTGTTAGTGTGGTGGGATGGCTGAATTGTGTTTTTGTTGTTGTTGTTATTCATTTTGAATGACTGGAGTGAGGTTATTAATAGGCAAAAATTTTGTAAATGAGACAAATTTCTTTTTTTGGATGAAATCAAAGATTATTTGCAAATAACTGTCCAATATAAAGGATATGTATGTTTTGTGACATTGGGGAAGAATAGTTAAGTGCTAGGAATATTAATTTAAGTTTAAAATATAAAGTAATATTCATATATATCAATACCATTAGCTGTTAAAGGAAATAATTAATTTCTAGAGCTCAAATGCTAATGAAATTTAAAAAAAAATAGCAAGTTTATCAACTAAGTGACTTTGAGGTAAGACAACTTACCCCTTGAAGTTTATTCCTTCGATAAGTTTACATGAATTACAGTTGCAGTAGAAGATGCAGAAATGTTTTTTAATCTATTCCATATTTATATATAAATTCTAACTATAAAGTGCTAAGAATTTCTTAATCACGTTACATTGACAGAAAAAGTTTAGCCTATAGTTGCAAAGTTATAACAATGAATTAATTTTAGAGCAATTACTTGGTAATATAGATTATAATTTAGATTCAGTCTTATCTCTTTGGATATATCAAAGCCTATATGTTTAAGCCAGTTCTAAACTCTATAAGCTTATACTATCATACGTTAATATTGCCTAGATGATTAGCATAATTAAACAGTATTCTGTCAATGTATATCAAGTGATCAAAAGAGCTTATGAAATTATTTGATAAATTATTCAAGCGTACTTGCTATTTTTAATATAAATGAAATAACAGAGCTCATATCTCAGACCACATTGACACTCAGTATTGATTATATGGCTAAACCATTTTCAGGGGCTGCCTTTAGTTAATCTGATCTCTTTTTCTGTCTGAGGTAGATAAAATATTAATACAAGGTAAATGAGTGCTCACTGAACTTGCCATATGGCCCCTGTGGAGGACAGAGGGGCCTGGGTGGCCTATGGACTTGCCATATGGGCCTAGAGGGAAAAAGGTAAGTATTACACAGACAACAAATCTACCATATGGACTGGGTGGAGCACTTGAGACTCTAAATACTTTCTAATACTGGGACATTTTCACAAAAGAATAAAAACCACATAAATAATATATTATACAAAACCCCTTGAAAATGGATCAATTGTTTAGATTTAATATGATGCTTTCAAGCAATGTCCAGAGCATATAAATCATCATGGTTTACTTTGAAATGGCAAAGAAGATCATCAATCATTTACCCCTGACATTTTTACATTGCATTTAACATCTGTTCCATAATAGCATGGTACAGTAATATACTTAACATCATATTACACACTGAACCTAAACAAATAAATATAACACTAAATTAGAGTTTCTGAAGGTTTGCCTTGCTTCTAATATTTTTGCAAATACTCTATTATCTACTTCTTTCATCTCTTGAATTTTTTATTATTATATACAGCAGATGAAATTAAGCAAATGGCAAAAGCAATTTTCTTGGTACAATCAAACCTCATTAATTTGGTTTCTGCTAATATGGAATTTATGATAATTCAGCTTGGGCTTGATAAAGTTTACCTTTGTACTAGATATAAAGAAAAGATTTGCTAAGCCAATTATTAGTATAAACAAGATTACAATGAGCATGTTTAACCCACTTAAGAGAGCATACTTTTCAAGGATTTTAGCACATTAATTGAATGCAAATATATACTGCTAATAACAAATGAGTCTAATTTAGTCTTTGAATCAGGTCTTGTAGTACCTGTATTTGGTAGCAGATGGTTCTAATTACTGTATATATTTCTAAATTCTGTGCATAATTTTACAGTGTCTATTACTTATACATTGTTGAATGTAAGGCTAGTCATTTCCACCAATCATCATCTCACTTCATTCTCCAAAACTTGTATGTTTCTGTTGTTTTCTTAAGGCTATAATCTTAAAAAACAATTACTTTCTTCCAAGGCATAATGATTCTTCCATGGGTTTTATAGATCGTTTTTTTAATATTTGAAATAATGAAAGTTCTATAAGAATCAATTCAGAAACATAATTTGGTAACTATAAACATTTGAAATTATATTTTAAGTTACCCATGCAATTCTTTATGGAAAATTCTTTATGGTAAATGAACATTTATGTTGATTCATATAGTAGTTTGAGTTGTTCAGGATTTGACTTCACTTAATGAATTTATTCATGCTATGGAATCTAAGAAAAGTATGTTAAATTAATCCAAATCTCAGGGCTTTAATTGTCTACTAGACCAAGTATTTGTGTTTCCTGACAAATTCATAAGTCTTCACTCAGATCTCATAGTTGACACTTGATATTCACTTTTTGTTTTGGCATTTTTCTTTTGTATTAGTTTTCCTCTAGATTTTTCAGTAAACTAGAGCTTCTCACTCTGTCCCGTTCATTTTTATCCTTCTTAGTGTTCTCATTAATCCATGTGGTAAACCAAAGGGAAAATCATAGCACAGTTCCATATTCTAATAATCCCTAGGTCTGAGGAACAGAGATGCTAGAAGGCTGGGCAGTGTTCAGGATTGCAGGAAAGCAGATTCTGGCAGGTGATATGTAACAAATGAAAGACTAGAAGTGGCAGGTAAAAATGAAATTTAAATGAATTGTTATATGGATGAATTGGAGGCCTCCTTAACATGGAATATTGGGTTGTTGAATTTCCCAAAAGAGGAATGTTGAGATTGAAAACATAGAAACTATGGGTCAAGGGAAACCAAGATTATTAAACACTGGAACCCAGGCACAGTTTCTGGCATGGGATGAGCCTCTGTACAAGTTTGTGAAATCCTCTAGGAAAACAAGGCAGGAATGTAGTTACTAGGAGTAGGACCCCAGACTAGAGCTAATCAATAAAGACAAACTAATGTTGAGTTTCTATTTGTTAAATATCTTGGCTTGATATGTCTTATATTACACCCTCTGCTGATTAAAAAGAAAAGATTAGTTTTAATGACTGCTGGCAGGCTAAGTGGTATATATAGGAAAGCAAGTGAAAGAAAAGGTAATCATCACAGTTTTAGATTTGCACCTATAGCGAGCGAGAAAAGTTTATTCCTCTTTTTTTCTTTTCTCTCCCTCTCTCCTCCCTTCCTCCGTATTCCCTCTCTTCTTTCTTTCCTTTCATTTCTTTTTCTTTTGGTTTTTGTCTTGTTTGTTGGCTCTTTTTCTTAAAACAACAACAACAACAACAAAACTTTTTGGACTAAAGCTCTTGCTAATTAAAAGAAATCTTTATCTAAAGGGGACCATCATTAAGCCCTTACATTTCCTTTCACCCTGTGCCTTGCTCTGAGTTTGAAAATATTAGATAAAAAGAAAAGTAATATGGAGACTAAGAAGAAGCTACCACAGATGTTTTGTGAGAAGAAAAGAAAATGGTATTCTGGAAGAAAAGGCTTCTGAACCTTTTTCAAGGCCAGTGAGAGTCAAGGATGGAGAGATCTGAGAACTGACTGTTAAAATTGGCAAGTGGATTTCAATAGTAACTTTGATAAAAGTAGTTATAATGGAGAGGGGGTGATATAATCAATTAGAGTGGGACTCACTGTTAAATCATAGGGAAGAGAGAGGGTGACAGTAATTATGGAGAACTCCTAAAAATGGAGAGCTGGGACAGAAATTGAAAGGACAGATTCTACCTAGGGAAATAGTTTTTAAAAGATTTTATTAAATATAGTACAGCATGACTGCGTGCAATTAAAATTATTTAGGAAAGAGAAGAAACATATATACATAGAGGGTACATGTGCCCTAGTGATAGCCTGATTATTTACTAAATTTAATGCAGAGAATGAGTTCACCAGTATTGATTTTTGGAAAAAAAAATGGATCCAGAATCCAGGCTGAAAAGTTTAGAGAATTGCATAGCCAATTCCTTCTCCAAAATTCAAGACTTCATTTTTCAAGTCTGTGTTTTTAATTTCCATCCTCACCTACTCTTCGCCTCCTTCTTGATGGCCCAAGCCCTGGTAACCACTGACTTGGATATATTATTTGCACTCTTAGCTTCTCACCTATGTGTATTCTTTCTTCACTTACTACCATATTCTGTCTATAGCTTCTGTATTGTATATCCCTTACATTGTTTTGATTTTGTTTTACTCCCCAAATTTGTGGACTCTTCTATGGAAAAATATTTGCAAGTTTCATTGTACCTTAGCACATTATACTTTTGCAGTCAAGGATTGATGAGATTAGTAGAGAAGGAATTATATTAGAATGTAAATTTCTTTGGAAATTATGCTGAAAGTTCAGAATGAAGCTTATAATGAACAGACAGAGTATGAAATTTAAATTAAATTTATGGAAGATTGAAGTGAAAAGTACCAGAGGCGCCCGTGTGTATGGGGTTACTAACCTTCACCTTCACACCTTGGTGTATATAGGATGACAGTTGAGAAGGAACATAGAAATGGGAATACTCTGAAGAGATGATTGTTTAAGAAGAAAACTGAAGTCAATGCTGTTTCTAGAATAATTTCAAAGGTGATAGTAACTTCAAGAGAAATAGAGACAATAGTGTTTGAAGATTTGAGAAACTGACTTTTGTTAGATTGAAAAGATAAAGAGAAGCACAAATTATAATCAAGTAATAAATCGGCAATATATATTTTATCACATTCTCTCTTTCTGCATATGAAATGATGCAAATAAGAACAATCAGATTCCTTTGTTTTCATTATCTTTCCAAGAGAAAAATGGAGTGGTAAACAGGAGAGGGAATTAAAACCCCAAAGAGATGAAGAGATAAGAAGAAACATTGGGCTATTCTAAACATATTCAGGGCATATGAATTACATTCTAATATATTTGAGCCAAATTTACAGCCAAACTGCTGGCCCACAAAGAAAGGTGGTCAACAAATAAAACATGCCTATGCAGTTATGATATATAAGAAATGGATAGACACACATTTCACTCACAGTGTAAGAAGCTCCTCAGTAATGATTGTAAGGAATATTCTAAAATAATTTCTTAGAAGATAATCACTAGGACTGTTATGAACTCACAAAGAAAATCTTTTTGAAATCTAGCATCGCTTACTTTGCCTTTCAGGAAAATGTAATAACAATAGAATGAAGATTCTGATAAACATTTGTTGATAAAGTTTTTTGATTTTTTAATAATATATAGATGCTAGAGAATTAGAAAATCTATTGGAATTTGAAGAAAAAAATCGAATGTGGAGGAAGTTTTTCATCTCATGGCAACTGGGAAGCAAGGAAAGAGGAGAAGGGTGGGGGCCCAATATCTCCATTTAAGGGCATGGTCTCAGTGACCTAACTTCCTTTCATCAGACCACACCTTTTAAAGGTTCCACCACCTACTGGTAGTTCTACAAACTGGTGGCAAAGGCTTCAACACATTGGGAACACTTAAGATCTGTATCATAACAAGCTTTGAGATAATCAATTATTTTTCTGAAATTACTTTCTTTTCCCCATATTTAAGGCCTCAGCCATGTCATCAGGTTGTTTCCAATCTCCTTCATTTTTAAACTTAGATTTCTTTCTCCTCTATCAAGTCTGAGGATGTCCTTACTTGCTCTAATATTCCTTGGTGTTATCTTTGTTAGAGTGTTTGGTGTACTGTGTTGCATTTGATATTTATCCATAAATATTTCTGGAATGACCAATTTCTAATTTGTCTAATTTGCCAACTGAAACAATTGGTAAAACAAAATGTATTCATATTTCAAGGTTAATTTGTTTTCATAAAATGTCCCTAAACAATTTTGTGGTTAAATTTAACAGTTGTAAAAACAATGTTGTTAATGAAGGATATAAAAGCTTTCTTAAGTGTGTCATGACATTGTTGAAGCTATTGTTATAATAGGCATTAAATTTTTCTAATGCAAAATAGTATTAAAGGGCAATATGATTTTTTCATGTTTATTAAGAGTATGGGAACAAAATGCATGTTTCATTTGCTTGTTCATGTATAAACTACTTTCTAATAAGGTTGAATATTATAATTATTATCAAATTTTCCATCAATATTAAATCATTAAATTATTTTGCAATATGCATGATACTTATAATAACTTGTGATTTTAAAAAACATAGACTAAAATAAAAAGTAAGAATAAAGCTTCCAGGTTCTACCTGATTTTTACATTTTTATAAAATGTTATTATATGAGGAAAAAGAAAAAATAATGAAAAATAATTTATTTTCTGAAATAAACATTATTTATTTTCCTAATGCTTCTTCTCATGATAGTATTTAAAATAAATAAATAATTTTAAAATATAATAGTTACCAAATGTTTAAATACAAATGTTTAAATGTACATACCTATATACTTACTTTGCATTTATTTAACTCTGTGTGTGTGTGTGTGTGTGTGTGTGTGTGTGTGTGTGTGTATACAGTCATTTGGATATACACAGTCTAATGTACTTTTCTTTCAGTTTTTTCAAATACAGTAGAATTTCCAGGACTATATTATTTATAATAATATATCTAAATTCTTCTGTAAATACCATTAAGAAGTTTCCTTAATTGAGAAATATGCTTACAAATTTGAGAATTTGGAGTAAAATTAAACTAAATGCATACAAATAGCTTGAGCGATTTTACTTTGAAATACTTTTTAAAACTCTACTGAGCTGGGCATGGTGGTGTGTGACAATAATCCCAAAGACTTTGTAGATGGAGGCAAGAGCATTACAAGTTCAGGGCCAGCCTGGGCAACTTAGGAAGACCATACTCAAAATCAAAAAATAAAATCTCTAGCTCAGTGGTAAATTACCCTGGGTTCAATTTCTCATACCAATAAATAAAAAAATTAACTATTGATTCATGCTACATATGCTTTTTGAAAGCCTCATAAGTGCCAGGCACCATTCAAAGTACAGGGGACATAATAGCCAAACATTAAAAAATAAATCTTATTCTTAAAGAGCTTGCCTTGTAACTGGGGAAGACAAGAAAAAAGGAACAACAAGAAAATATCCAGTGTAGTAATAATGCTAGCATGATATGAATTGAACACACCATGGGCATGAAAAGTCCTGCAGGTACATAAGGCTGAAAGAGTGATACAGTTTCATGAGACATACATAATTAGAAAAATCTGCCATTTCTGCCAGAATATTGGTCATGGTCAACCTGCTCTTGAAAATCATAGGCTGTAGGCTCACAGCCAGGCCTTCACTAGTTTGCACAAATCTGACCCCTTGCTGCTCCACCTTCTGCACTACCTACTCTCCTCTCATCAACCAGTACTAATCCACACTGCCCTTCCTCATTTTCCTTCTCTTTTTGGGTTAGTTTCTTAAAGAATATATACTATATTTTCTATCCCAATGCATAAATTTTTCAGAAAATTCTTAAAAAATGCATATGAGGTATTCATGATAAAATACATACAGAACACACAGCACAAAATACTTTAATGAAATAAGATAGATTGATGGTGTTATTCATTTGAATTTTCAAGCAATTTTAAAACAGATGAAAATTTAAATATAAGATGAAAACCTAACCAAGATTTCTCATTTCTATATTAATTTGTTGACATATTTTGAGCTAACAGATGGGTTTTATCTGACAATATCATATTTTTTTTTCTGTGCTACAAAGACTGGTTGTAAAATGGAAGTCAGTTTTTTGAAACTTATATGTATTAGAGGCCCAAGAATTTGCATTATGTTTTTATGCTCTGAGAGTTGCAAAATTGCACCTGTGCTACTTAAGAATCCCCTTCTCGCCAAGGAAGAATGCTGACAATGACATAAACATACACTCTTAACTTTTTATATTTCCCTAAATCCTAAAAATTAGTGCTCTCCTTTGCATTTTTATATGACTATGTTATAAAGTAGTTAATTTTAAAGGAAAAAGTCATAAAATCTCAATAGGTAAAAGGAATATAAAGGTCACTTAATTTAACCTCCTATCAATTTCTAGGGAGCAGTGTAATATTCCTGACAAGGTGATTATCAACCTTCACATTGTGTCATGGAAAACTTACTATTGCCGAAAACAGCCAACAGGACTTTTAAATATATGAATGAAATTTTACTATTTATGCATATACTTACTAGTTCCTTTTCTGTACATGGTAGCTATAAATATATTTAATTAATGAGAAAATAGTGGAATTTAAAAGTTTAGAATTTTATATCAGAATTCATTTTTATTTTCTGAATTCACATTTATTAAAAGGAAACTGAAAAGCACTTATATACCTTCTCATTTATTCAGAGTCAAATTAAAAATTTAGACTAAGCTCAGCTGAAAATTATCTGTATTACCATAAGAACATAGGATTTAATAAAGGAACTAATTTTGACAATAAATTATGATACATCCAACCAAACAATCAATAATAAAAACTTTTTACATACCAGATATTCAGGTGACTGACACTGGTGAATAAGATGGACAGAGTTCCTTCCCTTATAGTTTTTTGTATTAAATAGGATGAAGGAAACAAATATGTAAATGAAATTGTTTGATGATAATTTTAATGAATTTGATCATTTATAGTAGTCTTGGTAAGATATATTAATAATAAGTTGCTATGAATGGGAGGGGAGAAATTACTTTGTTTCAAGAGAGTGAAGTTGAGATGTAATTACCAAGTTTGACCTTAGTAGAATTTTTTCATTCACATACCATACTCCTGTGTCAAGCTTGTGGCAAGTGGAAGTAGGAATGGATGATTTATTAAAACACATCTGTGTCTTGAATGGGGTCTATATACCCAGTAAATTGTCAGACTTACATAATTCTTGTAGACCAACAAGCTGATGTCTAGCTAGGGCAGCAGCCCAGCTGCCTGTTTCATATCATCAGAGCAGAACATTAACCAGGAACTGTGGAAACTCCTCATGGCAGACTTTGTAGTCACTGGAGGACTGCAGTGTGATACTGAGGGTGATTTGGAAAACTAAATAAAGTTCCCAATTCTAAACAGGAAGTGTGAATCAGGCGGTATAGCGATACCAGATTTCAAACTATATTACAGAGCAATAGTGACAAAAACAGCATGGTACTGGTACCAAAACAGGCGGGTGGACCAATGGTATAGAAGAGAGGACACAGAGACTAATCCACAAAGTTACAACTATCTTATATTTGATAAAGGGGCTAAAAGCATGCAATGGAGGAAGGATAGCATCTTCAACAAATGGTGTTGGGAAAACTGGAAATCCATATGCAACAAAATGAAACTGAATCCCTTTCTCTCGCCATGCACAAAAGTTAACTCAAAATGGATCAAGGAGCTTGATATCAAATCAGAGACTCTGCGTCTGATTGATAGAAGAAAAAGTTGGCTCCGATCTACATATTGTGGGGTCGGGCTCCAAATTCCTTAATAGGACACCCATAGCACAAGAGTTAATAACAAGAATCAACAAATGGGACTTACTTAAACTAAAAAGTTTTTTCTCAGCAAGAGAAACAATAAGAGAGGTAAATAGAGAGCCTACATCCTGGGAACAAATTTTTACTCCTCACACTTCAGATAGAGCCCTAATATCCAGAGTATACAAAGAACTCAAAAAATTAGACAATAAGATAACAAATAACCCAATCAACAAATGGGCCAAGGACCTGAACAGACTCTTCACAGAGGAGGACATACAATCAATCAACAAGTACATGAAAAAATGCTCACCATCTCTAGCAGTCAGAGAAATGCAAATCAAAACCACCCTAAGATACCATCTCACTCCAGTAAGATTTGCAGCCACTATGAAGTCAAACAACAAGTGCTGGTGAGGATGTGGAGAAAAGGGTACACTTGTACATTGCTGGTGGGACTGCAAATTGGTGCGGCCAATTTGGAAAGCAGTTTGGAGATTCCTGGGAAAGATGGGAATGGAACCACCATTTGACCCTGCTATTGTCCTTCTCGGACTATTCCCTGAAGACCTTAAAAGAGCATGCTACAGGGATACTGCCACATCCATGTTCATAGCAACAAAATTCACAATAGCTAGACTGTGGAACCAACCCAGATGCCCTTCAATAGATGAATGGATAAAAAAAAATGTGGCATCTATACACAATGGAGTACTATGCAGCAATAAAAAATGACAAAATCATAGAATTTGCAGGGAAATGGATGGCACTAGAGCAGATTATGCTTAGTGAAGCTAGCCAATCCCTAAAAAACAAATACCAAATGTCTTCTTTGATATAATGAGAGCAACTATGAACAGAGCAGGGAGGAAGACCAGGAAGAAAAGATTAACATTAAACAGAGACATGAGATGGGAGGGAAAGGGAGAGAAAAGGGAAATTGCATGGAAATGAAGGGAGACCCTCATTGCTATACAAAATTACATATAAGAGGTTGTGAGGCCAATGGAAAAATAAACAAGGAGAGAAATGAATTACAGTAGATGGGCTAGAGAAAGAAGATGGGAGGGGAGGGGAGGGGGGATAGTAGGGGATAGGAAAGATAGCAGAATACAACAATTACTAATAGGGCATTATGTAAAATTGTGGATGTGTAACCGACGTGATTCTGCAATCTGCATTTGGGGTAAAATTGGGGGTTCATAACCCACTTCAATCTAATGTATGAAATATGATATGTCAAGAGCTTTGTAATGTTGTGAACAACCAAAAAAAAAAAAAAGTTCCCATGGTGGAAACTGGGGCAAATTCATGGCTAGGATTGCAGGATAAGGAATTCAAGAAATACTAAGTTGGAACAATTGCAGAAGACAATTTGTGATGATATCCAGGGTTTAATTGCCTCTGATGAACATGGTAAGACATGGGATCTGCCTCTTCTGAAATGAGTGTCTTGGACAATTGTTTTTATTTAAAAATCCTTATGCAGTCCTTACATTTTACCCCATCAAATACATGTGTCACTTTAAGAGTGATACTTTGATGGCTAAGTGTCTCTCACAGGGACGTATATACCTTGTTGATATAGTTTGAATTTGATAAAAATGTATAGTGGAAAAATTTCCAGGAGATGTCCTACATGGGCTACTTAATATTACAATTGATAGTAAGTGTCTATGATACTTACGGTTGGAATTCTCTATTCCTACGTGAGGACATGCTTGAAAAAGAAAATGCATGTATGTCAGTGGGACTAGTCAATTTGAGGGAATCTTGGCTGTTCAGTATGACCATTATCTGGGTTTTAAGGAGTAAGCCAATCCTTAAATTAGAAGTGAACTAGAAAATCTTGATATTTTCTTTGTATTCTGAGAAAAAATGGGGAGTAAGAATACATATTTCTTGTATATGTTTGAACATTCATATCCAATACATTTTTGTAATGTTTCTAAATACTTTGAGTTTTACTCCTTGGCTGTTTAAAGAATATGAACTGTGAAACAGGCTATTTGGATCTGTATCCAGGCTGCTGTCTTTAGTAGGTATCTTTCCAAGTTAATTAACTTCATCTTACCTTCATCTACTCTTTGTAGAATGAATATAAGACTAGTATCAACCTAACAGAGCTGTGGTGAGGATTAAATGAGTCAATGCATTAAAAAATGCTTAGAACATTGCTTTGCATACATAGGAAATAGTCTGTGCTAGTTATTTTTGTCATGATGGTGATTATCATATCCAGGCCCTTGACTGTGAAAGAATAAACTAGTTAATAGAGTCTTTATTTAGAAGTATCACTTTTCTATTGACTTTTTTATATAAAATTTCAAATATAGATAAAATTAGAAAAGGGTAATGAACCCCCATAAACCTATTATTCAGTTTTAACAATGGTCTTCTCAAGGACAGTCTTGCTCCATAAATACTCTACCCAAATTCTCCTTTTCTCCCAGAAAATCTCAAAGAAAATCCCAAATATTAAATCTTCCGTTTGTACATGTTTTTCTTTTTTTTTTATCACTTATTTTGT
The DNA here is from genome assembly GCF_964194105.1 of Spermophilus citellus. NCBI lineage: Eukaryota > Metazoa > Chordata > Mammalia > Rodentia > Sciuridae > Spermophilus > Spermophilus citellus. The sequence continues at coordinate 65,178,255 of NC_138182.1, read as the reverse complement.
TTTGTGTATTTTCAGTGTTTTAAAGATAGGGACACATTTCTTTAAATCACAAACACATTTTCATTATCAGTGCTAAAATTCCATAATATTTATTAAATAACCTATTAGGCTTCATATCTTACTAATTATCATTTATATGTATATTTATAGGATTGAATATTCTTAAGAGTCACTCAAACTATCGTAATTTTGTATTTCCTCTGCATTGACACCATGACTTTTAAAGAAAAAGAAATGGAAATCTACAAAGCTGAGTTTGAAAAAGTTGGAATCAATCACTTATTGACTTGTTTCACCTGAAAAAAAAAAAAAAAAAAGAATTTAGGCTGTGATTTCCAAAGGCTTCACACACTTTGTTATTTACATGATAATTTCAATCTAAACCCCAGGGGCAAATCATAGTTTCAGGAATCTACTACCTCAGAGATATTTTATATTTTATGGGAATAATTTGGAAATATTCTATTTTTATTCACTTAGCAATGGGGTTAATTTTCTATCTGAATATTTTTAAATGAATAAGAAATATGCAGAAGTAACAAGAGAACAGGATATCAAACTATGGTACCCTATGATGTGGCTGTGTTTCTCTTCATGATCACTTTACTTTTAAAGTAATATTAATTTGGAAAAGGCCTTGGATTTATGTGACCATTCCTCCTCCCTCCCCCTGAAAATTCTCAAAGCACATTTCAGAAACTCATTTTTGGCAGATGTAAATTTAAGTAAATTGGCCAAGGTCACAGCACAATAAGGACAGAGTTATCAAGGGAATGCAGTTTCCTGCCTTTTCCACCATCCATGAAATTAGAGTAACTCCACCCCTTAAAATGAAAGGGTTTACTTTTTTTTTCTTACTGAAATTATAAACTATGATTTGGAATATTTGTTTTTACCATTAACTCAGGCTTTCATAGTGATCTTTCAGGGCCACAGAATGTTTATATGTGCATTATTCAACTACGATTACTGCACACATTACAACCTATACAATTTGTTTTAAAAGGAGAGTGCATTTTTTGTTTGAGCTGAACCATCAGATTTTCTTTTTATGTGGTGTGACATGATGAAGAAGCTATCTGTAGGAACAAAACTAGTTCACTTTCTATGGGCAAGCACCGACTGTAAAGTAGATTATTAAAGTACACAGAAATAGAAAATTAGATCAGAAGTGATGTTTTACTGTGAGGTCTTCTTTGGGCCTTATAAAATGAGAAAGAACTAACCTTGTTCTATTTCTGAGTCCTGAAAAAAAAGCCTTGTAGCAGGCACATCACCTTTAATTAGGTTTCTGCTTTGGGGAAGCATTTTACCAGCCCCCTTTCATTTATTTTTAATGATGTTATCACTAACAGGCAAACAGTCCCTTAATAAAACAAAAACAGTTTCTATATAAAGCCTGGTGTACATGTCCTGAGTCAGTCATCTAAAAACAAATGTTATGATTGTTTCCTTTGTGCTCTTAGAACCCTTAATGGCCCTACTGTGCAGATATGCAAAACATCAACCTAGGAAATATAACCATGTCTGTTATGTAGCTTTCAATAAATGCTTTTCCATATTCACCTGTGGATCAGCAGTGAGGTTAAGCCTACAGGGTCATGGAAAAGGTAGAAAGGTCAATTAAGTGGATCTTTGCAGCAGAAGCTGTGCCAGCTCTTTCTTATACACTTATGACTTATTACTTCAAGAAACAAGCAGAGATGAAAACAACCAAAAATGTTTGAAAGTTAAATCAATGTGTTTCTGTGTGTGTGTACTGGGGGTGGGGGTGTGTGCATATGTTATGCTTAATACCACTCCACTTTTGCCAAGAAATTCCAAGTTGTAGACAGAGTAAAAAATTTAGGGACAGATATGTACTTAAGTTTGATTATCTCAGATGATTTTGCTATCAAGGCTGAGTTTAGTAATATTAGTATACAGCCAGAACTAGAACTCCTACCCCAAGATAATGTCTGTTATCATTCTGTAATTTCAATAGGATTGTTTTTCAATAGGAGGTATTTTTAGTATTACTATCTTAGATATAGTATAATTTTAATATCAGCAGAAATCTCTCATTTCTTCATTTTCTATCATTACCACTTTTGCCCCATTTTATCTCATTCACATATTCTTTCAACAGAAATTAGAAAGTGCTTACACTATATGGCATAGTTAAGATTATAAATAGGTTCTCTCTCTGACTAAGGGAGTAGTCCCTAACTTTTATTAGAATCTTAAAGCTGAACTATCCAAAAGTTAGGAGCCACTGGTGTAGATGTTAGTTAATATATAGTAAGTTTAAACTATTTTATGCATTAAGTTAGGCAAAATTGTGTATGTAATATGTTTTAAAGTAAACTTTCAGCCTCCTGCCAAACACACACTTAAAATATTCTCCTTTCAGTATTAATTTGTTTTTTCTATATTCACCAAACTAGAAATTCAGAGTTCCTATGCTGCTTGAAGTATATCCACAGAACCTCTTCAGTATTTTTGTTTCACACAATCCATTTCTATGAAACCTAGGCTGATTACATTTTGTGTAAGTCAAAACAAAAATCCTCTAGGTTGTGCTGCCTAAAGAGAAATTTATGAACTGGTTCATACCCTTTGCCTGTTCTCAATTTATTTCTCTCACAGTTAATTTTAACTATTCTACAAATAAACTCAAGTTTACGTAACGTAACTGATGCACAGAAGGATAATTCTGTTATCAACATGGTTTATCTTCACAGAGAAATAATTGTTACCAACATGATATACCTTCATCACAAACCTTATCAGAGAGAAATAATATAAAAATCATAGGTGTAGGGCATAAGAACAGATTTCCTCCATGCCACATTGAAGCCAAGTTTCCAATATAAAATTAATAATCAATTTGGTTGTAATTCACTTATACATACTACATATAACATTTTATATTTTACAAAGTACTTTACACACAATCCAACTGGATTTAAACTATAATTCTGTGAGATTTCAATCAATTTTTTTTAAAGAGAGAGGGAGAGAGAGAGAGAATTTTTTTTTAATTTATTTTTTAGATTTCAGCGGACACAACATCTTTGTGTGTATGTGGTGCTGAGGATCGAACCCGGGCCGCACGCATGCCAAGTGAGCGCGCTACCACTTGAGCCACATCTCCAGCCCTCAATCAATTTTTTTAAGATGGCTTTGCTGCTCTAAAATTTTCTAGAACTTGGTAGAACCATGACTAGAACTCATACTTTCCAGATCCAGTAGAGTTTGCTTTTCATGTTACCATCAATACATCACATATAGGATTGTGATATTCATTTTATAAAACTATCACTAGTAATTTTAAATTGAGAATTTGAAAAATGGGCATAAAATTAAATATAGGAAATAAATTTTATTCCAGTGTGTACTTCTAGATATTTTGTACATATTAGAAGATATACAAAAGTTATGTCTCTAAATTTTAATTTCCTATGTCAAAATTCTTCATTTTCTGAGAAAATGAAAATAGAAAACAATACATAACTACTTTCTGACCTAAGATTACAATAGGAGGTAATAGTATTTACTTTATTATGAATAGTTTCTCTTGATAATTAACCCAGTGTGCCTAGACTAGAAGTAAGCCAGGAATGAAACTACAATTGTGCTTAGTTTAAACATTTGTGTGTTATGCCTGAAAATAATTTTCAGGCGTTCTTTTTCTAAGCACCAATTTGTAAATTTTTAGATTATCTCTGTTTCTATTCCCGATGAATAATTTGATTGACCAGTTTACAAAAACACTCACAAGTGTATCTTTCTATGTTTGTGATGGATATTTTTTTAAAAAAACAAAGAAAAAAATTATATTAGAGAAATATTTCACTTCTGAAGGAAAGTGCCACATGCTTTAGAATTTTTGTCAACTTTATTTTTCATTTTGCAGTGCAGAAATAGTTTTCTTGCAAACTCTCAGATCTCTTGTAAACATAAAAATATGGAGATTTTCCCATTTTAACAATAATGCTATTTCTATTTCATATCAAGATGAATAAATATGAATCCCATTGTTTCTAAAAGTGATTGTTTTTAAGCCTAAAATTTAAGATGTAATAAGACATCAGAGGTTTGTACACACACACACACTTGAAAGAATATATAATTCAAACCCAAAGGGATCAGTTATGAAAATAACTAAGTTAGATTTTATTCACAGGAAAGAAAACATTTTAAAAGTAGAGGCCTATTATTTTTTTAAACATCATTGTTCCTTAGGATATCCTGCTAAATTGTTATGTGTGATAAGATTGGAGGGGGGAAAAAAGCTTGTCTTACTGAGGCATCAATCTTACTGATGGTCAGTTATTAAAAAGTGACTTAAAATATGAGTAGAATCATGAAATATATTGATGAGTAAAATGAAATATCATGTTTTATCTTGTTTTAATTTTAGAATTTTTAAATATATTTTTTCTCTTTCTTCTTCCTTGTCAATTATTCTGTTTACATGTTGCTATAATTGTCAATATTATAATTATCCCAGATGTTAAGCAGTAATTTTTCTAGTCATAAAATAAAATCATTTAATTATAATATGTGCAAACTCCATTTTCTTTAGAAAACCACTGTAGGTCCCTGAAACTGGATTAGAAAACCAGAATCCTTCAACATTAATAACTACTCTTTTTTGGAAATTAAAAATAACAACTTGTCTAGCCAATATTTAATCTCTTCTAGATTCTCATGGCTTTCTATGTTCCCTGTTTGTGGCTGTAAAATTCTAGTTCTGACTCTTCTTTAGTTTGCCTACTCCTTTTCTCTGGGTCTCTGTCTCTTTCAACTCTTCTCCTGCATTAGTTTTCTAAGGACACTTGTCAGTAAACTTAAGTTCCATCCTGAGTAAGGATGACCTCCATAATCTCTTCAACTCAAGGTTCTATATTATACCTGTGCCTTGAGTTAGAATGAACCAGTATTCCAAATAAAATAATACTACCAGATTCTAAGAATTACACATGTACATATATTCTGATGGTCACCATTCAATCTACTATAGAAATATAAAGGAGTTACTTATATAGGTCTTGCAATTTTCCTTTAGTTTAAAATTATTTGAGATATTAAAAACAAAAATCAAAAATCATTGCACCTGAAGAGCCAACTTTCTATAAAAGACAATTTTTTAAAAATTGGAAAGTCTTAAACCAAAATATGTATCCTGTGAGTTTTTACTTCATCATCAAACATACTTGATAAGTCAAAGATTATGTCAAAACCACTACATTTTCTGACCTCTCAAAATTTTCCTTTAATCATAGAACATTTAGGATATCACAGATCATTTTTTTTATAAAGAAGAACATGTTCTTAATTATACAATCTTGATAATTGCTATGAAATGATAATTTTTTTTCTTAGATAATGATGTATTATGACCCAAAGAAATATCTTTGGTTGTATTGAGCTTTGATTCATTTGTCTTCTTTTAGAAAATGATCTTAGGAATCATGCTCCCCTGCCATTTTTAAAATAATTCTGACCTTAATTTGATTGTTTCTTTCCTATGCATTGAATGAAAGTGACCTTATGTAGTATCTCCACTGTGTAAAATGATGAATGAATGAATCTACTCAAATAAATTTATACCAAATGATAGTCCACATTCTCACATAACTGGAACCTTGATGACCAAAATGGCCGTCAATTACTGAAGTAATAGCAGAAGAAAAAAAAAAATAGGCAGTCAAGCATGCACGCACACACACTCACACATACAGAATAATTTAATCCTTTGCTGGGATTACCACTGTCTAAAGGAATAATAATGGGAGGCAAAATTTTACTAAATATAAGAATTAGCTATTCAACAAGTAGAGTCAGTCACTCTGATCAATGTTAGTCTCTGAAAGCTTTCAGATTGTGCTTTCTGCATTCTGTCTCTAATATCTAGCACATTGTTTATTTGAGATAAATATTGGCTGCTTGAAAGTAGGCATCATGAGTGATTTAGAGATTTAATTCATAGAACAGGCAACTGTAGTTAAGCACAAATGCCTGAAATTAAATTAAATAATCATGGATGATAGAATTTAGAGTTAAACATGTGTGTACATGTATGTGTATGCAACATTTTTCTTTTTTTCTTGGTCAGTCTTTGAGAAATGTGGAGTCATAGATGGAAAAGCTGAGAGGTCATCTGGTTCTGTGCATTTCTTTAAGAGACAAGCAATTATTATCCCCATGATCTATTAAGCCACATTTTCTTTAGCATGTGACAGGTAAGGTGATGCTGATCGAAAAATATTGCTCTCCATTCTTAAACAATTTCACATGCACATAGATGTTTAACAAGCCCCTTTTCAGGGTTATTATGAGAAAACACTAGCAGCCTTGGTCTGTAGGAGTAATTTATGATAGCTAAGTAAATGGTGTCCAAGATCACCTTGCTCACATTAGCCATGCGGTAGCTCTACCCCTGCACTGCAGTCTTTCTTTACCCTGGTGACAAGTGTGATACAAAAAATAATGACACCATGAGTCCTACTTTAGTTGCTTACTCTGTTTCTTTTTCTAGTACCTGCTGCCTCAGATCATCTGTTAGTAAGTTAACAGAGGAGGGAACGGAAGGAGAAACTGCAGAGAAGGGAGTGAGTGTGAGAGGAGAATGGTTAATAGGAAAGTCTTGTGTCTGGTACTTCCCTCCCCAACATTTCTTCCCTTTGGTTCATTAACTAGAAATGTGGAAAGGTGAGGAAATGAATTTAACTTGTTCTGACATTAGTGAGAGACAGAGAAGTGTGGCAGCTTCCATAATATTTCTGCCCCAGAGAGAGGTAATTGAAAAACGTGTTGTGTGGTTAGATGTTGTAATGAAAAATAAAAGAATGATCGAGGAGAACAGTGGAATCAAATTATAAGCCTAAGACAAGTGTGCTGAAGTTTTTAGCAACTTACAAAATTGAGAGATACTATCAGAACTGTGCAAATACATTGCTCTGATTAATTTTCCTGGGGTGAAATATGAAAATATTTAGAAAATTAGGAATCTTGCACTGAATAAAATTTTCCCTGTGTTTAAAATAAACTAAAATATGCCATGACTTGCCTCTATCTCATAAAGAACTGTAAAATTGTCAAATAACAAAGAACTGAATAGAAAGATTTCACTGTGAGACTGAAAAATGTGTATTTGGTTATTATTCTAAATTGATTAAAATGTTGAAGAATATTCAATAAATGAAGTAAAGACTAATTTATCTTAGGGTTATAAAATTTGATTTTCTAAATATTGTTTTGAAAGTTGTATTTTATTATTCTTTCTTCAGACCCCTTGTTCATACACAAAAGGTATAGTTTTTCAATATTAAGGTAAAAGGTGTTCAAGTTCAAAAGAATTAAATCTTTGGCTTCAATGATAGTGAGCAATTCAGTTATACTATAGGAAGAATGTATTTGGACTCTCATTTGTCCTTTTAGATTTGTGAAATGAAATATTTTAATTGCATATTGCTTTTATGGTTCTTAAGAATATATTCAAACAAATCATTAATATAAAGGAAGGGTTAATTGAGAAAGAAATTGTCCTGATATACAAAGCATTTCTCTTATATAAAGCTCTAGAAATATTCTATTGTCAATCCAAAGAGAACAAACTAAAATGAGATAATTGGTAAGGTGCCCATAAAGTCAGCCTGAATATATTATCACAACTATATATGAGATAATATTTGTTTTAAAAAGATTCTATGGCACTGTAAACTCAGTCTCATTAGAGACTGCATTTAAAAGGCTTATAAAGTTACTCATTAATGTTATCTTGTTGTATCTCCACAGCTTTTTCATTAAAGAAAATTCAGCAGAAAGCATTTTCTCCTGATAGCAGGAACCAATTTGCAATAAATGTTCTGGAAACCACTAGGGAAGCCATTACTGAGGTCTAATAAAAACAGACAAGCGTAACTTGTTCTATATTTTTGTTTCAATCACATACAGATGAGACCCCACTTTCTACACCAACCGCAAGAGACAGCCTTGACAAACTTTCTCTAACTGGGCATGGACAACCACTACCTCCAGGGTTTCCATCTCCTTTTCTGTTTCCTGATGGATTGTCTTCCATAGAGACCCTTCTGACTAATATACAGGTAGGTCTTTTTGCTGTCTGGAAGAAAAGAACATAGAACACTTATATGTAGTATCTTTCTGAATTCATCCCATTCCAACTTAATCTCCTCATAGTAGAGAACAAGCCATGGTATTAAACTTTTACTCAGAAAACAAAGATTTTAAACCTGCTACACTAATCAAATTGGCTTAAAAATACTCAAATATGTATATTAAGCTATAATAAAAACTTACATAAAAATGACATGCACATTTAAAAAAACATTCTGCCTAAATAGCTTTCTTTATTGCCAACTAATTGGATAAAATTTAACTGTTTAGTTTGTCTAATTTACTATATGACAGCACACCAGTTCTACTAAATATTTAGATATTTTTAAACTGTTGGCCTTCCAGTGAGGAAGTGGTATGTTTAGTCATTTTAAATATGTCTAATATAGAAGAATCCAAAAAATCCCTTCTTTCATAAATAAGTTTGTTTCAATTAGTAGAGTTTCTTCAAAGGATAGACTTCAAAAGCTGTATAAAATTTTCCACGGATTTCCTATGTGGTCCTCAGGATGTATATTTTATGTACAGTACATTATGAGTCAAAAATACTTACAGTTAACAATAACATAGAGCATGGAGCCAAGATAATAAGAGTGTTCGAAATAGAATAAAACAATTTTCTTGCCCACACATGAAGTTATCATGTGGACCCCAGATGAAAATTTTTGCCATCTATTCTTCCATATTTGGAGTAGTTGCTGTTAAACATGAGCTTACTGACAAAAGTACTCGAAAGTTTCTCTTTTTTTTTTATTGATTGTTCAAAACATTACAAAGCTCTTGACATATCATGTTTCATACATTAGATTCAAGTTGGTTATGAACTCCCAATTTTACCCCATATACAGATTGCAGAATCACATCGGTTACACATCCACAGTTTTACATAATGCCCTATTAGTAACTGTTGTATTCTGCTACCTTTCCTATCCTCTACTATCCCCCCTCCCCTCCCCTCCCATCTTCTCTCTCTACCCCATCTACTGTAATTCATTTCTCTCCTTGTTTATTTTCCCGTTCCCCTCACAACCTCTTATGTGAAATTTTGTATAACAATGAGGGTCTCCCTCCATTACCATGCAATTTTGCTTTTCTCTCTCTTTCCCTCTGTTTAATGTTGATCTTTTCTTCCTGCTCTTCCTCCCTGCTCTGTTCTTAGTTGTTCTCATTATATCAAAGAAGACATTTGGTATTTGTTTTTTAGGGATTGGCTAGCTTCACTAAGCATAATCTGCTCTAGTGCCATCCATTTCCCTGCAAATTGTGGCGCGCTCACCTGAAAGTTTCTCTTTTTTAAAAAAAATTTTACTCTAACACTCCAAACTCAATGATATTTTTCTGCACATATTTCCTACCATATTAATCTTTCTCCCAGTAGAAATGTAATTAATTTTATTTACCTCTCCAAGGACATAACAGAAGGCCTTTAATGTAACATATCTTCTCATCTATTAATGTGGCATTTTTAATACTAATGTAATTAGAGTTTCCAGAACTGTATTCAACATTATGGTTTTATATCTCAGTAATTGAAATGAGTCATCAATCTAGCCTAAACTTAATCATGGTCCAATAATTGATTATATTTTAAAATAAACATAAGACTTTCTCCCCTGAATTTCACTTATATTATTGTTTTCCACGAGTTAAAGTTTGTAGTAAATTTTCTCTTTCATTAAATGCTTTCAGAAAATAGCCCTCAACATTTTTGAGTTTAAATTCCAAAAAGTAGAGAAAACATTTATTTTCTTCTGTATATAACTCCATATGAAGTAAAGAAAAAGCCATATGTATGTGTGTTCCTTAACTAAAAATTCTTTGACCATATGAGTGAGAATTGAATTTCAATTTCAGAACAGACAGCATTTCTTGGCTTCATCTATGTAAGTCTACGCACGCATCTGAAGAGTAGGTTTACACATGGACCCTTCCATTTTATGTGAACACCTCATATCTTAGTCAAAAACTGACAGTTTGGGAGTATTCTTCCCATCCACAGTATGCCAGATATACTAAGACCAAAGAATGCTACCCACATCACCTCAAATTCACTGTTCTCATAAAAGAAAGAAAAAATAGAGAAGACACCAGCCTTAAAATGCACAGATCTTTAGATAATTTATTTATTAAAGTGGCCTTAAGCCTGATATGCTCTCCTTTCAATCAAATACCTTGCAGACATATTTTAGTAAGAGTCAATGGTAGCATGATAGTCAAGACAAACTAAATTATTTATTTCTAATCCCAAATTATGGAGACCTTATACCTACATTAAGAATACTTCATTTTTAAAAAATTATGTTATCTACTTCAATCTTACACACAGGTATGTGCACAAATAGACATAGGCATTATATCTACATGTAAATATGCATGTAAATATGTGTACATAAGGTAAAATGCAGATTAAGACTCTTAATGAGTTCCATGAACAAATACATGCACTTTCAGATATATGCACACATACATGCTGGATTTATGGTAGGTATGATTTCACATCATTTTAGAAAAGATCATAGATGCTAACTCTTATTATTGTCACATTTATTGAGCTATGGTAATATCCTAGGAGTGGTACAGAATGTTTAAATAGTCATGACCCTGGCTTATTAGACATACAGTATAAATGTGTTTGCTGTCTAAATTCTAATTTGAGTAATTACAGTCTGCCTACCTCAATTTCTGCTGAAGTTTCAATTATATATAATGGGGTTCTCTGCATTCTAGTCTAAATGGTAACATGCTTGTTGTGTAGCAAGTTTAAATCTCTACATTTCCTCTGAAAGTATTTTATTGTTATTAAAATTAATGGCCAACAAACTCGACTAAATAGTGTGTTTAAATTGCTCTGATAGTAAATAACTTAATTTCATGATATACTATAATTTGACAATTCTGAATTATTAAATTTATAATGATTACTACATTGTTCCCTACATGATACCATTAACAAAACTGAATTTTTATAAATGACATTTATTTCTGCTTTCAAAGAAGATATGTAGGAAGAAAAAAATATTTATATATATAAAATTAGGCACCAGATTTTTTATTAAGTAGTGGAAATATACTACCATTTTTGACATTTGAGGTATTTGGAAATTAAAAGTTATAACAGATAAACATGACTACAGTAAAGGAAAATTATTAAGGTAATGTAATTTTACATTAATGAGAGAGACATATTTCAATTTTTGTTTTTAGAACCTCATTTATTTTATGTAGAATTTTACTTGTTTTATCAATATGGGCAATCTTTCATCGTGGCTTTTTCCTTCAAAACTATCTTTTTTTGGCGGGGGTGGGGCCAGGGATTGAACTCAAGAGCACTCCACCCCTGAGCCATATCCCCAACCCTATTTTGTATTTTATTTAGAGACAGAGTCTCACGGAGTTGCCTGTGGCTTTGCCATTGCTGAGGCTGGCTTTGAACTTGCAATCTTCTTGCCTCAGCTTCCCAAGCCACAGGAATGATAGGCATGTACCACCATGCCTGGCTCAAACATGTCTTTGAGGAACTCCTTGGAAATTTCATGTGAGGAAAATTTAGTGCCAATTATTTGGATATGATACCTTCAAATATTAGCTATCATTAGAATGCATTTAAAGGAGAACTCTACCCACTATTCCTTATTTGAGCTTCCCTGCTATTAATCACAAGAAACTAATAATGTATAGAATTAGATGCAAATTATTTGTTTATCCATTTTTAACAAAAATTGTTTTAAATGGCTTACCAATATTATAATAAGAATAGGTAAGTAAAGAAATGAAAATGTAAAATATGGTGAAGAATATAAAATTTAATTAGGGATAGTAAACATTGAAGATTTTTGCTATAAAAGGTGTTTGATAAGGTTTGGTTCATTATGGTTTGCCTGCACAGAGAAATTAAGCAAGCAAAGAAAACCCAAAAGGAATGTTCAAACAACATTAAATGTTGATCTCAGAATAAAACACCATAGTGAATTCACTAATAAATAGACAAACTCCATCTATGGTTCTAAGAAATATTCTCTATTTCTGTGTTGGAGGACAAAAAATTAAAAAGGAATTTTATTATTAAACTGAAACATCTGTCTTCAAGTCTTTACATTTTAGTACTATAGTCAGTAATTATATTTTCCATACATTTTAAAAGAAATAAATAATTTGCTTATTTGCATTATACACTGAGTTAAAATACAGTTATACAAAAATGTAGAAGAAAACTTTTCCAAAAAAATCCCAATAAAATATAATACTGGCTTCAAATTATGACATTGGATAACATCAGATATGTTGGTATTATATTTTTTCCTGCTTAATCATAATTATAAGAGTAATATTCTCCCCTTTGCTCCCATTTCCAATTTGGAAAAGACTATAAATAATATTAAAATGTACCCAAGTTTCTAAACACAGCTTACTGTGACAAAAAAGAATAGCAATAATCTCAGTAAAACCTGTACTATATACCAAAATTTAAAATTTATATTATATTCAAATATATATATATATATATGCAAATTTGTAACATATGCAAACAATTTTAATGCGCCAGTCTTTATAATAATTATGCACATTTTACACTGATTTTTTTTTTATTATTCTCTACAGTGTATTTTATCTTTATCCCCAATTCACATATAAGATTATGGAGGCAGATATGGTCACAGAGTGGTGGTAAAGTGTGAATTTAAACCCAGGTTGATTTCCATGTTGTCATATTATAAGACATGACTATATGAATTATAAGAAGATTTATTTATACCTGGAAATACTTTTTCATGGGGAATCTGTCATTAGTCATCTTTGGAGAACAATAATCAGAACATTAGACTAAGTGTATTTTTTCCTTTGCTACAAGAGCTTCTAAAATAATACATTAGTTGTCGTTATTTTTTTTTCTATCTAAAAAAATCTGGTTCTAAAGAACATGATTTCTATACATTTTGCAAAATGATAGGGACATAGTAGAGGAAAAAAAAGTTAAACAGGTGAGGTTATGATCTCAGCTTAGTCAACTCTCTAGTTTGGGATCTTGGATGAGTCATCTTATCATTCTGACCTTTTTTTTTTTTTAATGTTTGGGTGGAATAAGTGATTTCTAAATTCTGTTCAATTAAAGTATTTTATTATCATTATTGAGAGTAAAGAAACACATTATTGACCACAAATTATGTCACATAAGTTTCAGGGACACTCAAGAACACTTACTTATCATCTTATTCTGAAATAAATTTGCCTAGACTATAAACATGAACCAGGTTAAGTTTTTGCTCTTGGTTATAAATACCATGTTAAGAAATGGTTCTTTCATGCCAATATTACTCGAAGTCTTAGGCAGGCAGATATTTATGCTTTCTAAGCTATAGATAGTTGCAACATTGCTATATCAATGGCAGTGCTCCTGAAGGAAAAAAAAAGTAATTCTCTCAAAACCCATGAAAATAATATACAGTGTGGATCATTTTAGAAAACAAGAACATTTGTGTATTATGAAAATCATCATGCTTCATATATGGAAAACAAATCTGAGGCTAATCAACCATTGTGTCTCAGAATTGCTGTGCCACACAATAAGTTTAAAATGTATTTCTTTACAATTGTCATTATCCAACTTTACCCTCCTGAGAATTTGAACTCCCCTTGGAAAAAGTTCATGTTTCAAACCTTCAATCTTCTACTGCATTTCGATTGTTACCACACATTTGGCTAGATATTGAATATCCAAGTGAGACACAGAATTTAGTACGAAATTTTGCATACCATATATCTGGAAAATTTACAGAAGTTACACAAATCCAAAAGTATTAGCATCACCGATGGTTAAGAAAGTGCTTTAGTAATTTGTAGATGTTGTGAACATTACTTGATACTGCTTCTTCCCAGCCGACTGCTGCATTTAAATTTAATTGTTTTTCTGTATTTTTGTGGCAGAGCTGTCACTGGCAATAACATACTTTTGCATATGCATCAGTTTGGCTCTACTTCAGATTTTTGTTCACACTGGACTCCTACTGATGTGTGCAGATTTAAAGTCTAAAAATTAAATCTAATTTTATATAGCTTATAAGTAGTCCCTAGAGGGTATTGGATTCTAAAAGCTAATATTTTTCAGACATAATCAGCAGGAATAGGTAATGTACTACCATTAGCCACATTTTAACAAAAGGAAACAGTAAACATAAAAGCTCTTAGCAACTTCATACTTTACTAACGAATATTAATATAAAATTAAACAAATTAGAATTGCAGTTTAACATTATTCAACATGTTTATTCATCATGATTGTTTCATATTTAAAGAACACCAAAATATTGTGTTTTGTCAGCCAAGGACAATAATAGTTTAATAGTAATTTATTTTAAACAGCTACTGATAATACAACCAATCAACACATTAAGTGGTGCCAACATTGGCATCTTGCTAAATAATCTCTAGACATTGCACAGAGAGTACATCTTTCAAAGATAAGTCAACAAGAGCAATCAGAGCAGAAAATTAGAATTTGGTATCTTAGAATTAAAATACAGCTAAACTAAAGTTTTAATTGGGGTGATCTAAAAGGGCACTTGATGTAATGATCTCTTTCATTTGTTACTAATTGTTTGTTCCTGATGAAGAAGAAACATATACAGGAATGTTGAATTGAGCTAAGATGGCAGTTTCCTTAGCAGCTATGTTTTATTGTTGAACAACAAAAGAGTAGGGAGGGGTAAACTGCCACATAGAAATCTTTCTCCAGTTTCTTTCATATCAAACAAGAATTATTCCAGGAAATTCAGGGTCAGGTACAACAAATATGAAATAATTTATATGTGTCCAAAGAGAAAATAAAATGCCTTATGACATTGCAAAAAAGCTGCATTGGTGTGCTGAAGTAAGGTTACATCTCTAGTGGGCTCACAAATCAAGCTGGAGTTGAAATTCCTGATTCAAACTACTCACATTGAATCTTGCAAGGGGGATCTTATCTTCAAGTAAGTGTACAGATGGCCTCAACTTTCATCTCATTTATAATTTCAAGTGAAAAATTTAGTCTGTAATATTTACAGATCAACACAAAATAGTTTCAACTTCAAACCAGCATTTATTATTGCTGAATTGAGGGAGATAGAAATTTTAGTTCTAATTTTTACTAGTAATTTTGGTCTATTACATGGAAAATGTTTTCTATATGTTTAACATTCTCACAATCTTGTTGTACAAAAAAATCTTAGAATACTGCTAATTTTTTTAAAAGAATACAGTAAGTCAAATTTTGTGTATATATCTCCATAATTAGTCATATGAATAAATTTTGTTTTGTTATTCTCAAATTGTTAGAACCATTTTGAATGACTTTAGAAACACAATGTGTTACTAAACTACTAAGTTTTGGATACCTTAAATTTATTACAAGTTTCAAGAAAAATATAGCACTATTATAATAATTCCTATTTATGAGATTTGTGTACTATTATATGGGCTAGGCACTCTCTGGGCACTTGGGACGTAGTACAAAGCAAGAGAAAATAATCCTACCTTAGAGACTATACATTTTACTGGAAAAACACAATATAGGCCAGTGTACAAATAACTCAGTGTGACAATGTTACCTAATGTTAAATGACATGAAGAATTTTATAGGAGGGAGGAACAAGCTATATTTGGAGGGCTATTCCAAATTTGGTGGTAAAAGAAGGCCTCTCTTGAATGGTGACTTTGTGAGGGTGTGAGACATGTAAAGTTTTGGAGGACAAGCATTCATGTAGGGAAGAGAAAGAGCAAAGTCTCTGAGACAGAAACAAATTGTTGAATTGAGGAAAACAAAGAACATTGCGTGATCTAGTATGATCATGCTAGAGAGTGGGAGAATGAGCTCCAAGAAAGTAAGGAGACTACCAGGATTACAGAGGGCTCTATCAACCATGTTAAATAACTACTTGCATCAGATTTTTACCCACATTTTCTTTTCAGTTCTTATTTTATTGGTGCATTATAATTTTACATAGTAATATTATGCCACATTATGCCATATTCATACACTCACACACACACACATACACACACAATATAATTTGATCAACCTCCTTCCCCGGTACCTTCCTTCCTCTTTTGATCCACTTGCTCTCCTCTACTGATCTCCCTTCTGTTATTATTACTATTATTTTAATTAGTGCATTGTGTTTTAGACATGCTATGTGTTACCCTCATTTAGTTTGGGGTCTAGATATTCTAATCAGAAACAATGGAACATGCATGGTATAAATATTTACCTTCTTAAAGTAGTTTAATTAAATTTAGAAGTTTTGTGCTTTATAGTATTTGTCCTAGTGAGTATGGAGTGAATGCAAAATAATTTAAGAATTTGGTGAATTCTTCTCTTTTAAAATGTTTTTAAGCAACAAATGAAATGTACTTTTTGCCAACATATTACCATTCTGAATACCTTCTTTGTACAGGGGCTCTTAAAAGTTGCCATAGATAATGCCAGAGCTCAAGAAAAACAGGTTCAGCTGGAAAAAACAGAGCTGAAGATGGATTTTTTAAGAGAAAGAGAACTAAGGGAAACACTTGAGAAGCAGCTGGCTATGGAACAAAAGAACAGAGGTATTGCAGAATCTCTAAGTTTAATACTTTAAGCGAAATAATCAACACAAAAATGTAATAGTATGTTTGGTGGTTTGCTTTGAGAGTGTACATATTTGTTGATTTACCTGCAACTAAAGTTTAGAGCAGAATTCAAATCATGCACTCACTGCGTTTCTTAATTTCCAAAGTACATATTTTCTCTTCTGTTCCTGTCTCAAGGGATTGAAATGTGTCCATTGTATCATTAATTATATAATTGTTGTTGCTTATAGTTTAATTAATTCATACTTTTTTTGGACAGTACTAGAGATTGTACCTCTGAGATACATCCCCTACCCTTTTTTTTAAATTTTGAGATGGGGTCTCACTAAGTTGCTGAGGGTCTTGCTAATTTACCAAGGCTGATCTTGAACTTTTGATCCTCCTTCCTCAGCCTTCTGAGCCTCTGGGATTACAGATATGCATCACTGTTCCCAACATGAATTAATATTCTTAAAATAAGAAATAAGCCCTGATAAGCTGACAGCCATGAAAAAAGTTTTGTGTTCTTTCACAGCTTCCCTTTAAAAACTTAAGAGTTAAAGTCATAATGCTAACATAGAAAATACTGATTATTCAGGCAAAGCAGGTTTAGTAAGATATTTATCAACTGAAATTGAAGACTGATGAATATCTGAACAAATGAGTAAAGTTGAATGTTTGTATAATTTTCTTTCTGAATACCTCATTTTCATTCTACAAGGTCAAGTACACAGAATAGAAACTAATATGAATTCTTATTGGGTAAAAATAATGATATTATTGATCTGTGAATTGTTTCTTTTAACACATTGTACAGTGCTTGTACAGATAATTTTGAAGGTCATTCACATTTGTATATTTATATATGAATTTGAAGAATATTTACAACCAACTCCCTCTTTGTTTCAACCACTTGATTCTCCTAAGTATTATAGAAAGTGGAAGAATTTCTTTTCTCCCATTTAATAAGTATTCAGGGTAAACACTCCCCATATTCTCCTTTTATATATTTGACATGGTCCATTTAAAGACCATTTTTTTTTTCAGTTCTCTTTTTAAAACTACAAAGACTTACAAGGCTGTTTCATTAGTTATTAGTCAACAGCTAGTGGGTTCCTGGGATAAGGTTTATTTGAAAAGCTTTCAACTAGGTGAATCGTACCATTCTAAATAACATGGCTTCACTAGATTAAAGGGCTAAAATAATCAAAGATAAACACTGATAATGGATGTGTTCTAAGTGAATAAGGAAGTCCAGGCAGAGAGTTCAGTCTGTGGGGCCATCTTCCATGAGATCACCATGTCTTGTTTTTGTCACACCTGGAGAAGTCTTTCATATAGTACAAAAAAACAGACTCTTGGATTCTTTAAACAACCCTTTGAGTATTTGAGAGACCTTCCTAATTTTATTGGTTCCAACTGGTTAGGAAGTTTTACATTCTGTTTTATTTCTTTAACCACTAGAGGGCAAAACATTCACAGATCATCCTATGAACAACCAATTTAATTAATTATGAACAATAAGTTGAAGGTAATAACTTATCTATCAATACTTATCTATTATAAATGTGTCTGTTGATGCAGTGTATTACCCTGAAGACAGAACATAGCATCCTATTTGGTTCAATCAAATAGGAGGAAACAAGGAATGGTTGATGGCAACATACTGGGTATAGAGCTATCAATAAAATGGGGACGTATAAGTATTTCAAAAATTAGTGTTTCTTTTCAAAGATATTTATAAATAATCACCTTTTGAAAGGAAAATAGTAGGCAAGTAATTTTGTTAAAGTAAGCATATGGTTTTCACATTATTAAGTAAAGGAAATCAGCATTTACTCAATTTAGTCCATGTACATTTTGATTAAAAGTTTTTAAAATTATGATACAGAAATAATAAACTCAACTTGTTAATGGGATACCATCTTAGCAACACTACTAATGATTAATCAAGAAATGCAGAAATTAGAAACTGAAACTAAAGTATTCACTTGAATCATTGTTACCTCATATTCCATTTTGACCAAATATTGTGCTAAATAAAAATAATGGTGTTTTCTAATCAGTAGTAAGAAGTCAAATAGTAAACTTGGGATGGTTAATTTTCATGAAAAATAAAAGAATTTTCTCATAGTGGACAACTGACATCCACAATGTTTATCCATGTTTGTCAAAAAAGATGAGTTCAAAGAACACATGCTGAGTGGTTACCATATGTGTGTGTGTGTGTGTGTGTGTGCAAGTGCGTGTGTATGTATAGAAAAAATTAAAATAATTACTATACCAAGAGTACAGTTACCATACATTTTGTGAAGTACATTTATTATTATTTATTAACATATGCATATTTAAATTGTACAGTAGGATAAAAATGTATCAGAATCAACTTTTTATATCATAATCTAATTTTATATAAAAGCATATTTTTGTCATCAATGGCACACTATTAACAGTGAGGTTTTATACTTCACCAGATTCCTACAGAATGGAAGTATAATTTTTAAAAATAATTTGTAGTGCTATAAATTTGCTATGAAGAAACAATTTTCTGAGAAAATGGCTTTGTCAAAAAATACTGTTCATGTATGTTAACAATTAAGAGTATTTTGCTCTGCATATACAAAAAATGTTGATGATGTTTTCTAAAATTTCAAGAAAGAATTATTAAAAACCTAGTTGTTGGGATATTATTTTATAAAATATTTATAAAGGAAATGCTTCCATTTTTACCCCAAATTGATGCATTATAAGGAGATAGAAGACCTGTTCATAATGGTTTAGCCTATTTAAACTACTCTTCACTGTTCTTGATACAAGGGCAAAGAACAAGCCACAGAATTCATTTACACAAGTTTCTTTTGTTTGTGAGTACAAATGTTTCCTAAAAGTGGTTTCCTATTAGATTTATCTTACATGTTACAATTAGAAGCATTTCTGTAATTTAATAGTTGGAAGCTAAAATAAAAATTGGCTTCCTTGGACATTTTATTTGGAATCATTTTAGATAAAGGTGAATTTTTTAAAGTTTCTCCTTATAGGTAGAATCAGTAGAGCAGGAAACAAAAATGAATGAAAATTAGCAACATCATACAATTACATTTAAAATATTAAAGTATACACACTGTTTTCTAGCCATTGTTCAAAAGAGACTAAAGAAGGAGAAGAAGGCAAAGAGAAAATTGCAGGAAGCACTTGAATTTGAGACAAAACGGCGTGAGCAAGCAGAGCAGACACTAAAACAGGCAGCTTCAACAGACAGTCTCAGGGTCTTAAATGGTAAGAAGGTGCACATTTATGCATGACCAACTTTTATTTTTAATACTCAAAGGGAAATTTAGACACATGTTTGTGGTTTTGTATATTTCAATGTCTTGTGACTCATTCATCTGTGCTTGATGGGAAGAATGTGTTGGAGAAATTCTTTATTTCATATTTGCTTCAATCTTTTTCTGTTACTTAACCCCAGAATCTGGGACCTGGCATTGCATTTTTGCTTGACCAAATCTTTTTCAACTGAAACATGACATAATATGAATGGAAGAACTTCCACCCTCATTCTATCTTATGAAAAATATTATATTTTATTTTTATTCAAATCTCCTGGAAATTCTTAGTGTTATAGTTGTTGTTCAACCTTTAAAAGGTGACAAAGATTTATGTGATTTTAATTCAGTGCTAAAGTAACAGGTTGCTCTTTTTTAAAAAAGGACAATAGGAACCAAATGAAATATATGTCACTCTTACCTTTCTGTGCTTTTAGACTCTCTGACCCCAGAGATAGAAGCTGACCGCAGTGGCGGCAGAACAGATGCTGAAAGGACAATACAAGGTAGGAATTTGCAGAAGGCTATAAATCTAGATCTTGCTATATGAGTTTTTCCTCAGCTTTAGCCTGCTATTCAAGCATGTAGCCTACCATCTGGGCCACATCAAAACAAGTTCAAACAAGGTCAAGTTCATCTTGCTTGTTTATATGAGTGAATTCATTTTGTGCTGATAGATTTTCTTTAAATTAACAGGTCATTTCTGTTTATACAATGCAATTAAAAAGGAATAATTAATTTTAAACAATGTATGATTTAATCTTGGACACAGTAAATGTGTTTTATTGAATGTTTAAAGCCCGATCTAATGCAGGAGTGTTTATAAGTTCTATACAACATAAATAAAATAATAGATTAAGCAAATAGGTAGTTCTTAAAATTCCAAAATGTCTAACTACTCATTTTTTGTGACAGCTAGAATAAGGTTTATGCAGAATGAACTAGTTGAATGTTAACAATAAATAAGATTGTTTAGTTCCTATGTGATTTGCAAATGTACTATATGACATTATATACATTTTAATAACACAAGTCTGCTGAACAAAATCATATATAGAATACTAAAGGGACTTGTAGTAAACACTCAGAGGAGCTAAACATGTATACTGCCAAGACCACACTATTAGGAAAGAGCAGGATCAGAATGTAGCATTTATAGCTAATCAAACATCTATCCTAGAAAACAAACTCAGTCCAACAACATGAATACTAAAAAGAAAAAGAGCATTTTTTCCTATGTCAAATGAAGATGATTCTTCAAAGGGAACCCTAAAATGATTAAGTGGTATAATTATCTGCATTGCTTTTACTTTGTATTTTCAACTCAATCATATTTAAGATATTCTACATTAATTTTGTTACTAAATCAGCTACAAAAATGTGATTCTTGGCATAGTGTAAACAAAGTATACTTTTGCATACTATCATATGTTCAATAAGTAACAATCAGAAACTTGAGGAAACATTCTTTAGGAAATAATGTTGTATTCTTTTGCCCATATTTATTTTATTCCTGGCCATACAATTAGTCTTTAAATACAAGGCTTGAACCATATGCTATTTTGATATATTTCCTTGGACAGAGATTAACGTAATTGTAGATATTTTAAAAAATCTCAATTTTTAGAGTATTATGGATTTCAGAACAATTATATTTGTGTGTATATCATTAAAGACATAAGAATTCTGTTTCATCCTATAAAATGTACACACATATAAGGACAAATTTTGATGGTTAACAAAAATCCATTACTTGTTTTCAGGGATGATAGCTCAATAAGACCAATTTCTATAGGTAGTGACCAATTTAAGCACTAATTCTGATAATGTTGAAATGATGTAAGGAATCTTGATCATCAGATAGGGGTGAAACAAATTGTGTGATAAACACAGAATCCTTAAGGTTGTTCTAATTCAATCTAGGCAAAATTATATACAATATATTCTTATACATAAATGAGAAATTTATTGTTAGTATTAAGTGATTAAGCAATGATCTAACATTTTTAAAAATAGCTCACATAATATGTATGCCATAAGTTCATTGTCAGTAAGCTTTTTGTAATTAATAAAGCTGAAGTTATTTCCAATTTGTAAAATTCACATCTATTCAAGTACACATCTTAATGTGCACAAAGTCTTGCTGTATGAGGTCAAAATATCGACAGTATTCACTCTTTATTGTGATTTGTTTATTCTGTTAAAAAATAGTAATCACAAGTTGCCTTTCCTTTGCTATCCAGAAAGCTATCAGTTGAGTAACACAGTAAATCTACTCACATAACCTCATGATTAGAAAAACAAAACATATGTACAATTATGCATAGTAATTTACAGCCAAATATAAATTACTATAAATTATTATTCTTGTTTCTAATTGTAACATAAAATCATTTATTTATACAGCCTGCCAATGTTCATATAGCTCAAAATGAAGTTTCTAATAAAACACTTAACTCAAAATTTATGACTTTTGTTCTTTAATGCATTTTCCCCCATATGTGAAAAACAAACAAAAAAAAAAACTGCAGATGAATCTATCTGTGACTTAAAAAGGTATTTCATTAGCAGTTGGATGCTTCTAGAACTTTAAAAACAGCAGAATAAAGAAATCTTTCGTCACTTTAACTCCATTATATAAGCTCATTTTTCCCTTTGAATGTTTTCTAAACTAAGACTAAATAATAATACATTTGGAAGCTAACAAACTGAATAAAATTACTGTGGAGAGAAGAAATTAAAAAAGAAGAGTGATTTAGTTAAATTCTGTCCTAAGCAGGAGAATGGAAGAGGCGAATAAGCAAGAACTAAAACTCATGTTTAATTTGTGAAATGGTCTATGTCATGCATTTTGGGAGGCACAAGCACCTTTCACAATTCAAGGACATAGACTCCACCTCTTGCTTCCTTGGTTTTCAGTCTCCCACTAACCTCAAGCCCAGGTGTTAACAACATTCTTTGTATTCTTTTTTACTCCCAACCCAACCATAAATGAAATTATTCTTAATTCCAAAATAAACTCAACTTAATTGAGAAAGAAAAAAGAAACAAACTATAATTTTTATGCTTGTCGGTTATTTTTAACATATTAGCAATCAATAAATGCCACACTTGGCCCAAGAACTAGTCCCCTAGATGTTGGGCACCTAAATACTGCTCAAGTGCTAAGTCATTACCCCCAATAAGTATCTCAGGTAGAGTAAATATTGCCTCATTGACACTTTATATCACATTTCCATAAAACTAAAGAAATGGGAAGGAGGAAATCAAACTGGCTTAGAAAATATTCCTGAAGGGAAAAACACTAAATAATTTAAATTTTCTTGGTAAGTATTGTAAATCAACTCATGGTGCATAGAGATAAATTCTTTTTTTCTAATAACTGACTAAAAATTCATTAGTTTGGTGGAGATTTTACAAATATAGAATAAACATTCAAAAATTTAAAAAAAATAGTTCAGAGTCTGAAATCAGGTCCAATCCTTAATATATTAAGGAAGAACTGAACCTGATGTTTGTCTCCTTCCCTCTCTCACTCTTTACACACTATCGTACCTCTTCTACACAAATTCCTAATTCCTATCATACTGGAATTTTTGTTGATGTTATTTTTCTGAAAACCTTATTTCTTTCCTCACCCACCAAGGACATTCCCTCCTCTTCTTTGCATTTACTTGCTCATCCTTGAAGGCTGAGCTTAAAAGTTACTCTATTGAGGAACATTTTTCAGATTCCTCCCCCTGCTCCTGGGGTACCTACCTGTCCTTTAGAACCAGTTCTGCCTACTAGAGGTTCTTACCACACTTTTCAATTTCTCCACTGGAAAATGCTTTGTATTTGTAATTCTTTCTGAAGCATTTTCTTCGATCAGAGATAGCTGGGGCCGAGTGTAAGCCATCATGTTTTGTTTATGACTGGTACATGTCTGGCAACATGCAAGGGTCACAGTAACACTTGATACATATTTCCTGAAGGAATTAATTAGATACTGGGAAATTAAGACCTATATTAGATCCTGTGGATATGAAGATTCTTACTGTTTGACATTTCTCAGATATTAGTTGGAAAGACCGATGGGAGAAAATAAAGGATGGATTCTGACTAGGAATGTCAGAAATATAAATTCTGGAAGAATTAATCTTCACATTTGATAGCTCAATTAACAGTGCATATTCTTCTTTGTATACAATTATATATATATAATTATATACAAATTGTATATAAATTATATATATATATATATATATATATATATATATATATATATAATTTTTAGTTGTCAATGTAACTTTATTTTACTTACTTGTGGTGCTGAGGATCAAACCCAGTGCTTCACACATGCTAGGCAAGTGCTCTATCTGAGCTACAACCCGAGCTCTTTTGTGTTACAATTCTAATGCATTTTATTGTTTGCACATTTGACAAAATATTCAGGTTCTACTCATTTACATCCACATTTCTATTTTAAATCCCATATTTCATTTAACATCCCATGATTACGTTTACTAAGTAACATAATTTTCTTTTGTTTAATATACATTAATAATAACCTCATGCATATTTTCTGAGTATAATTGCAAAAGTTTAAATCTTAACAATTTTCTACCATGTATAGATTCTTCCATAACATAGGAGAATCATGAATACTGCTGTTCCATCTATATCATTTTTATAAAATTTCTGAAAAGTCTAAAAGTTTGTTTTCAAAATAGTAGCTTTTTGCTTATTAAGTACAAACCTAGTCTTTTAAATAAAAAAATAACAAAAATCAATGGAAATGGGAAGCATAGTTCCCCTGACATCTTAGGCTATCTGCAAATTATGCTTGCAAAATTTTGACTTCACTTGAAAGTATCTCTCTTTCATTTACATCCAATGACCATAATCAAAACTATTTGGCTTTTTATTCTTTTTGACTGATCTCAGATCACAGAAAACCAAATATTCTTCCAATAAAAAGACAAAAAAAACTTCTCTACACATTAACAATTTTTTTCCAATTTAATATCTTCTTTCTGCTTCCTATATATTTGAGAATATGTGCTCAATTTCAAAATTATTCATTTATTCAACAAATATTTATTCAACATTTATGATATTCCAAGCGCACTTTTATTATGTTATTGCATTAGTATTGGAAAAAGGACTTTAAGATATATTGAATCTCTTTATTGTGCAAAGGAGGAAATTGAGGCTTAGTGAGGGTGGATGACTAATTCTTGACCACACCAAGAATTCATCAGAGATAAAACTCTTGCTTTCCACACCACCCATTTTCTTCCTGAGTGCTTTCAGATTAGGATTATTAAATGATGTCCTCCTTTCTCCTTAAAATTTATTATTATTATTATTATTATTATTATTATTATTATTATTATTTGATTCATAACTTATAGCTCCAAAACATACTGCATATCATTCTTAAGAAGAAAATTTATATATCTGATTAAGCTTTTTATTGAATCAAATGTTCTAGCACTCAGTGAATTTCCTATTAATACATTTTCCTTCTTTTAGACTTTAGGATACTACATATTAGGTGGAAATATTTACTTACTTAAATAGTGAGGTAGATCATGAATTGATATATATTAAGTCTTTCCTCCTTTTCTGTTTAATATTCTAAGTTAAAGGCATGGTTATCTAAATCTTAGAGTAGCTAACTTATTTTCTCACTGTCATCCTTCTAGTTAGTTGGATTTTGCACTGAAATCCAGATTTATGACCCCAAAGACTTTGTTCTTTCCACCATGTTTTGCTTCCTGTACTTACATGTCTTTTATAGGATAATCACTTGCAGCCATATCAGCCATTTTGGATAGTTAGCACATTGCCTGTTAATGACTTAAAAAGTCCACATGATCTACTTCTAGGGAATGATTTGCAGCTGGAAAAATGTTTCTTGCTTTTTATCTTTTTACGAGCCATTATGCTTATACTATGTTTATAGACCCTTCAGACACACTGGGAAAACTCATTCTAGGCAAAGAAAATAAAGAGTAATGAAAAAATTAAGAAATTAATCATATTTTATAAAAGATTCACATTCATCACTACAACATAATATATAATGAACTTATGATAAACTTAAAAGTCAATAACAAATCTAATTTCTATATAGTTTATGACACTTGTTGCAAGAGTCTCTTTTTTTCTTTGAAGTACACGTTTGATTATAAGTTGTGTTTTAGTTAGTTTTTTGCTGCTGTGATTAAATGACCTGACAAGCACAACTGTAGAGGAAGAAAAGTTTATTTGAGGGCTCATGGTTTCAGAAGTCTTAGTCCATAGAAAGCCAGCTCCATTCCTCCAGGCTTGAGGTGAGGCAGAACACCATGGTGAAAGAGTATGGCAGAGGGAAGCAGTTCATGTGGTGATCAGAAGCATAGAGACAGAGAGGTCTCCACTTGCCAGATACAAATATATAACCCATAGCCATGCCCCTAATGTACCATTTCCTCCAGCCATACCCTACCTGCCTCCAGTTACCACTCAGTAAAATCCATCAGAGAGTAATTTGCTGATGAGGGTAAGGCTGTAACACAAATCATTTCTCCTCTGAACCTTGCATTGTCTCACATGTGAGCTTTTGGAGGACACCACATCTAAACCATAACAAGTTGCTAAATGACATTCCAAGTCACTTTAGCAGTGTTGAATTGAATGCTACTTAAACTTATCACTTTTAAGATCTTTATGAAAGTATCTTTCTAATTTGATTGTCATATAATCATTTTATGTATATTTCTATTTCTAATACTTGAAAACTGACTTCATGTGGGAATGAAGATTCTTTAGGCACCTCTACAGAATCTAGCATTTCTGGGCAATAATATATACACAATTAAATTTTAGCTATCAATATTAAATTTTATTATTATGAATTAATATATTTATTATAGTACCTCGCAACTGATAAACACTGATGCTATTATTACTCTAACATATGATTTTGATTTCCTTTTTTGGAGAATTGGTCTTCATTTATTATACAGTGTTGAATTACGTCCATAGTTAAGTGTTTTGGTCTTACAAGAATATTTTTTGGTTACCTAAGTAAATTTTCCATATTTAAATATTTCTTTATTTGGATTAAAAGGGGAAACAGGGAAGACTTTCTTAAGAACAAAACAAATAATAATATAGGGTTTAAAACTGAACTCTGGACTGATAGTATATCATATTGACTTTTTTTTCACTTAGAAATAAATGATCATCCCAGGGATTTCTTAAAACTATTTTTCTTGATCTTAATATATAAATATTAGAATGATATTACTGTGAACAAAACAAAACAATAATAAATTTTCTCCTAGTACCTTGGCACTGGTTTCTGATGTTTGGCAGCATTTCAATGCAACTAATCAATTTAAGACAGTATTGATTAAGTTGAACAAAAGGTGCTATTGACTGTTGGTGGTAACCAATAAACAGGCTATTGTTTTATAGTTATCACAGGTCATTGTTAACTACTCGTTTAACTGAAATCAGACTTTCCGTTAAATAAAAAGTTTCAGAAGATCCTCATGAATTTTTATCTTTATAAAATGTTAGAATAATGTTTTCTCATGATTTCAGTATAAAATTTTTTCTTTTAAAATATATAAAAAAGCAAATCTTGCTTTTGGATATAAGTGATATAAGTGTATTTACTTAAACTACAAATATTGAAGACTCCTTCTAGGTTTTTGTTTGAAATGGTTTCTTTATAATTTAAACCAATTATGAAATTAGACATAGTGAACATTAAGTATGAAGCTGCTGAAACAGTAAAAAAATAATTATTACTACGTAGCATTATTTCAATGTGCTGTTTACATAGAGCTAATTTTCCAAATTCCTACTTCATTTTTAATAGCAAAGCAAGATTGTGGTCGTTATGTCTGTGTTTAGGGCAGGACATTTCATGAGGTTTTGTGATGTTATTTCAATTCTCACTACATTGTCCAAATGTAAAGCAGAGTAATGAAGGCAAAATGAATGGATTTATTTGAAATCATTTTCCTAATATAAATAATGTAATAGAGGATTGGCAATGTGAAAGTTCAGAATTACTTTTATCTGGGATATCAGGGATACTGGATTGGAATTGAACATTTAGAGGAAAATGAACATTATACAACTAAATTGCTTTTAAGTAATGAATCAGATCATTATTAATACAAAACATAACAATGTTTTATTAGCATGCCAAAATTAAAAAATTGAATTAAACTAGCTTGTTCATGAACAACTTGTATACTGTCTGAAGACCTATAATAAAAGAAGAGTGATAAATAGAAATTCAGAACAATTTTAACTAAAGATCAATGTGTAAGGATGTTTAAACAAATGTATCAGTGAAATCCAAAACAGATCCTAATTTAGAAAGTATAACATAAATCTGTGCAGACAGTGAAATATGCAAAAGAAACTTGAGGAATTTAGAAATCCAGAGGATTTCCTTTGTAAGAAATAAAATGTAGTTTTCAGATTTGGTTTTAAAAAAATATTTAAAAGCTCAATATATATGAGAGAAAATATATGTTCATTTAAATGTTTTTTTAAGTTCCTTTGAAACAATGACTAGCTGCAAGGCTGAGGAAATATCAGAGAGCCAGTAGAAAAATAGACCTGTCATTTTAATTTTATATATTTTTATTAATGATACTTTTTTATTATAATGAATGCCAAACAACTTAGAAAGTTGTTTTTTGTTTGGGTCAATACTTTAGTTTCTTAATTTTCAGGGAGCATATTATCTTTGGACTTAAGGAAAACTTATTTACAATAGGTTTTTCCTTGTAGTTTTTCACCTTTATTATCAAGGGGAAAACTGATGAGCATTTATTCAATTAACTTGCTCAATGAAGATTGTAACAGTAGAATATGCATATAATATCTAGCAAGATGAAGGTGATTATATTTAGTGATGTAGATTAGAATTATCTCTAGTTGTTCATATTCTCAAAGACTGTTTTCACTTTTTTGTCTATTAGATTGCAAAAGCAGCTTCAGAGAAATTTTGAAAAACAGAGTAGTTTTTTAGGTGAGGTTTTTTTTTAAAAAAAAAAATTATCCTGAGAAATGTTGTTCTAATTAGAGTCAAAAAAGTGATCTGAAAATATTTAAGTTATAGAAAAAGAATTCCCATATTTAAGTATGTGCATTAAAATACAAGATTTCTATGACAAACTTTTAAAAATGGCACAAAAATACATGGTTATAGAAAGCATGACATCAATTTCAATAGCATATACACGTTTATACATTCAAGACATGTAACACCCTTTGATATAAATTCTCCTTTAGAAAAAAATTAAAACACCATCACTTAGTCTATAAATATAAAAGTGCTTATGGTGCATTATTCCACCTCCCATGGTTAGGGACAGAATGCAGACATGCCACAATAATGTTTTTTTATTTCTACTGTTCGAACCATATTAATGAGAACATCATTTTGGAGAACTAATTATTTCTATTTGTCTTGTGTCACACTTTCTAATTCCCCTATATTAGCACAGCCAAAGCAAATTAATTGCTTTTCCAGCAGTTGAACCTTGTCCAAGAATGAGCTCACATTCCCTTCCAGTTTCCCTGTTTGTGGGAGTGCATTGTGTCAAAAATTTTTCTTGATACTAAACATAGTCTTGAGAATACCTTTACAGATTTCTGTGTGCTCACTTGATGAAATTTATAAGTTTAAGTGACCCGCCAGGAAAGATAAAGTTCTTAGCTGCAAGATTATACATCAAAACAGTTAAAGTGAAATTAAAATTAAATGAATGAATCTCACTGAAGCAAAAAAAGCAGTAATTAATGGTTCCCTTAATTGTCTTCATAAAATATTTGCATGGGTCTAATTTGCATAATTTGCATGTATTAATTAATCTTTCAAAGGAATTTTGTGCTGAGAGAAGCCAAAAAATCTCTTTGTTTTATTTAAGATCTAATGAAATATTTATCTTCTTTAATGAACTTCTCATCTTCATTAAAATAAAAATTGCACAAGTTTGTATGTTTTAAATGCTTTTATAATTGAAGTATTCAAAAAATCTCTTTAGACTTACAACAACTGAAAAACAAACACATTATTTAGCATTCAGTATCATTTTCGCAACAGAAACACTAAAAAAAAAAGAGAAAGCTCAATTTCACTTTTTCAAAGGTAGAAAAGCATTTGATAGATGAATATAGTTATTTAATTTTAAAAAAAGGCAATTTTTAAAGTCCTGATACTTCTTCCAGTGGCATGGATAAGAAAAAATTAGTATGTTAGTTGTTTGGAAAATGGTTCATTGGTTGAAAACATTTTAGCTGTTCAAAGAAATTAGTCCATAAAAATCAAATGTTATTGTTATCAACTACTATATTGACTAGCAGTGTTTTTCTGGCATGAGCTGTACAGTTCCAACTTCATTCTAAGTCTGTCCTTTGAAGAATTGCAGCAAGAGCTTCTCCTCTCACAAACTAAGAGATCACAGGGAAAACCATGAGATGTGCCTTGGAAGGGATGAAATCTAAAATCTCAGGAAGTGCCAAATTGTATACATTCAAGGGAACAGAGGAATAATGTGAGGAGAGAGCCTGGTAGTTAAAAAGCGATGAGGGAAGGGAAATGGTGATCTGTTAATGGGATTTGTTCTTTCTGACACAGCTGTGTTTTAATATATTACAAAGAACATCAACTAGCACTGATTTTCATGGCAACCTCATTTTATATTTTAAGAAACTGAGGCACACAGACATAAATTACTGAACTCTGTCAACTGAAGACCGTTGAGTCCTTTTGTCTCCATATGCCTTGCTTCCTATATGACAGCAATCTTTTTATCTCAAGATAATTTATGAAGTGGCTATGAGTAACTAAATGGTAAACTAGATGATGAGGGTAGCATAAATGTATAAAGATTAAGATTCAAAATGCAAATATATACTTCTTTTCATGTAGAGATTAGAAATGTGATAAAGTCAATTAAATTGACCTTGGGATTTCTGTAGAAAAAAACTCATTTTTAGTAGAAAGGTATTTTCATTAGGTAAAGATTATTGTACATCCCTTTAACCACACTCAACTTGCATTTTCTCAGAAAGTTTCCTCTAAAGTATAACAAAGTTTAGCCTTATCTAAAGTGAAGAAAAAGAAGTCTACTAATTTATAGGAATTGTCAAATTCACTTATAAAATAAATGCCAAATATGAATTTTCTTAAGCTTTAATATTATAATTTACATAAATGACTTCAAAATGATTAAAATTAATATAACATAATGCTCAAAAAGCAGTATTGGACTGAAAGTGGCAGTATAGTGTCAACTACCATTCATTCATTTTGTGACCTTGGTAACTTACATTAACTGCTAATATCTATTCTATTTTTGATATTTTTATCAAGATGGCAAAAGTATCTACTTCTTTTCTGTGAGCGTGCACACATACACACACACACACACACACACACACACACACACAAAATGTGTCCATGGTTCATTTGTACATACACACATGGATTCTGAATCCAGAATTCCAAGGCTTAAATTACCATGCTGCTATTTATTATTTGTATAATAGTAAGAATATAAATTAATCTTCATTTTTTAGGTTCTCAATCTGTAAATTTCAGATAAAGATAATAAATATGTTATACATTTTTTAATATGGATTAAATGGATTTGTATGTGTACAAAACTGAATGAAGACTGGTAGAGGCGGAGTGCTGAAATATTTGCAATTTTTACAATTATGCACAAATTTAATGTAATAGTACTTGCAATGATATTCATTTTGGAAAAAATTAACCATATCTTGGATGATTTTTTAAAAAAATTCTCCCAGGTCAAAGAATATTTTTTTTTCCTGTATGACTCACACTTTTTCTTTAAGGCATAATTTAAGCTGGAAAATGATAATTATATTCACCAGATTGTCCAGAGTACATAAAAAAAAATTCATGATAGGGTGTGAATTTCAGTATTTATGTAATTTAAACAATGAAGCTTAAGGAGATTAATTTGCAGCCACATATTATGTAAGACTATTTATCTTCTTCAAAATTAAATAAATACTACTTATTTTTGACTCAAATTTAAGATGGAAGTGTTAGAGCTTTTTCATTTTTTATGGTATTTTGGCAAATTTTTCTTAATATGATTTGTATTTTCATATAGTGTGGAGTATCTACAGACTCTTCTAATTCATATATAATCACACTCCTGAGATAGTAAATCTCCAAACATAGTTCCACTTAAGCTTACTAATTACACCTATAAAACGATGAATGATGGCTACAAATTATTGGATCTGACTCTTATTCTTTATTTATTTCTCCCTGGGAGAAAGAGTGCTGGATGGGAAGATTTTTAGACCATATATTTTTCTCATACACATTCAGGTGTGCATGTTTAACTTTATTCTGTACTATGGTTTTACATTAACAAATGAAAGCTTATGAAATCATCGTACCAGAATTAAGAACTACTTATTTGATTTTCATGGTAAAACCTCTTCTTGTATTAACAATTTCAGCATCTTATTTTAATTGCTTGTATAGATTAATATAGTTTTAGGCCTACTTAAATCCCAGTCATTATTGTCTTCTGGCTTGCTTTAATAAATTTCTTCTGCAAAGTTTTATGAAATTTCACTATCTAGTCCTTCAGCCTAGTTAAAGAGTTGAGAATGAGGAGAATTTTCACAAATGAGAAAAGATTAAATATAAGCAAAGAGGAATGGAAAGCATATTCCTCTTCTATACCAACAGATGGCACTGGGTTCCAACCAACTGTTGCCCATGTGGAATCATAAGACCAGTAGTACTATATCCATTTTCTAAAGAAATACAGAAAAACACATTTTGTAAAATTACAGATTTTTAAAAACAATGTGGAAGCTCAAACAAGATGAAGGTTTATTTATGTGTTCTCTAATGATATTAAGATAGATAAAAGAACTGTGAATCTCAAAAAGCTTGTAATACAGCATGTCAACATACAAACCAAATTGAAAATATCTCCAAGTCACAAATAAAATGGGAGAAGCTCATAAGTCTTTATCAAATGAATGCAGTGACTTCCCCTAAGTGCTTTAAATTCAGGCATACTTTGGAGATAATATTTTGAAGACTATTTGCCCAAGTTTTACTTTAAATTATGCAATTCAGAGTAATCCTATTGTATTAGGCATTTAAGTGGTATGAATATTACAAAGAATAAAAACATACAATATTTTGTACATTCAAATTGTTATTCTTAAGTTATTAGGATAAAGAACATTTAAAGAAATTGCAAAATACTTTGAAGAATCGATTTATCATGTACTATATAGCTAATAGGCTTGTACTTGCCTAAGAAGTCAGGATAAATCCTGAAATGTGTCCTGTTAAATGAAAATATGTGTCAAAAGTCTCAATGAATATAAAGAGTGGATAGTGATAGATACAAAGAAAAAAAGAGTTCATGCAATAGAAGTCATGTTTGTAGTCTGTCTTTTGGAACAAATCTCATATAACCCTGTCTTTTTTGGATACAGTCCCTTTGAGGTATGTCATACTTACATTTACTTTCCAAGGGTTACCAGTAGTATAGTTAATAGGTGACTACAATATACTTTTTCTCTAAATAATTACATTAAACGTATATATTTTATTGTAGTACTAAAATGAAAATTTAAAATATGGGCAAAATTTAACCACTGGCTTATTGTACCATTTTACAACTACAAATATAACAAATGAAAGCAGGTAGCTTCATTGCATTGAACTAATTTGAACTGAAACTAGGCAGAAACTTCCTCACTGGCTCTCAAAAGGACACCCTTACCAAATCTAGATTAAGCCCATTGGATTGGTTATCAACACCAACAGGTCAGTTATCCAGAGGAAGTATAAAAACACCAAAGTATATGAGCTGTCATGTTAAACAGATAGGAAATCTCATTTTGTTAATAAAACTGGGAATAGTATTTAGTTTATATTCTACAGTCTCTCATATCTTAATTTCACATCCTCCATAACACTTTCAACTCTCTAATTTCAGAAATACTGATAACATTTCTGTGAAAATGTTATGAAATTAATGCCTGGGTAATTATAAATCAATATAGAAAAAATTGGTTGATTTTTTAGGTTGCTTTTTTACTTAAATTTTAGTATAAATAGATTTTTTGTTTTTGTTTTGATAAGCCTATAAAATTGCTTTCCTAAATTTGTATACAGATAGTTAGATTAGTGAGTAATTGCTCATTTGGATCTTGATGCAATTCTTGGTTGCCTCGTTTCGAATACTATTTTAATGTGTGATTCAGTTCCTTTGTGAGAAAAGTAGAACATAACCATTTATTTAAACCCAACAACTCTTGCAACTCAGTAGGCTCCTTTACACGCTATTTTTATAAAACAAAGGAAATGTGAAAACCTTTCCAATTATTTTCTTAATGTTAAAAATTTATCAACAAAGAGGTGAAATTTTATTTTACTATTCTGAAACTACAGACTTTCATATTTTAAAATTTGCAGTGCTTTAACTTAACCTATTATGGAATAAGTATGCATGCAATTTCAGCCATATTTCATGTGACCAATGATTGTTCAGATTTCTGACATACTTTATTTTAGTTAGCTTTTTCACTACTGTGTGCTATGACTAACAGACCTGATGACAACAATCTTAGAGGAGAAAAAGTTTATTTGGGGGCTCACGGTTTCAGAGATCTCAATCCATAGATAGCCAGTTCCATTTCTTAGGGCCGTCAGGTGAGATAGAGCATCACTGCAAAGGAGTGTGGTGGAGGGAAGCAGTTCACTTTAGGATCAGGAACCAGACAGAGCTAGAAATTCCACTCACCAGATACAAAATATATACCACAGAGGCACAACTCCCAAGGACTCACTCTTCCAGCCACACCCTACTGGCCTTGGGTTACCAATTAATCCCACCAGGGTTTAATTCACAGATTGGGTTAACCCAATTCATAATCTATTAATTTCTCCTCTAACCCTTCTTGCATTGTCTCATACATGAGCTTTTGAGGGACACCTCACATCCAAATCATAGCAGACTTTAAAATAATCAATATTATTTTTCATTATTGGCAGCATTTATTGTTTCTGGATAAAATGACTGAGCAATGACAAAATATAAATACGTAATACAGAATTTATCTTTTTTATTCTTAATTTTAATTTTTATTGTAAATTGGCAATTTATCATTATGTACACTAGTGGTATATAAAGTGATACTGTGATTTATTAGTATGAAATAATTAAATAAAGCTACTTAACATATCCATAACCTCAAATACTTTCCATTGTTCTGTAGTGAGAACATTTGAAATTTCCTCTTGAGCAAATGTGAAATGTAAAATACCCTTTTGTTAAATATATTCACCATAGTGTGTGATAAAACTAAAAGAACCTCATACATGGCTCCTGCCTAAAATTTTGAACTCTTTGACTACTCTCTCCCCTTGGCCCGCAGCCTCTGGCCTCTGTAACCATCATTCTACTCTCTGCTTCCTTGAGTTCGATTGTTTTACATTCAATATAATTGAGAACATGCAATGTTTGTCTTTCTGTGCCTGACTTTACTTGTCAAATATTCTCTAGTTTTTACCATGTTGTCATAAATGGTGAAATATCTTTACTTTTTAAAAGTCTGAATAGTGTTTCATTGTGTGTATACTGCATTTTATTTATCCATTTATCTTCTGATAAATACTTAGGTTGATTCCATAATTTGGCTATAGTGAATAATACTGCAATGATGATGGAGATATAGATATCTCTTTGATAAACTGATTTCAAATCTTTCGGTTATGATTGCCTAATCATGTAGTAATTCAATGTTTAGTTTTGAAGAACCTTCATGGAGTTTTCTATAATGGCTGTACTAATTGAAATTCTCATAAACAGTATACAAGGGTTCCCTTTTCTGCATATTCTCAATAACACTATGTCTTTTTGGCAAAAGCTATTCTGACTAGTATGAGCTTATATCTCACTGTGGTTTTAGATTGTATTTTCCTAAAGACAAAAAACGTTGAACAATTTTTCAAATATGCTTAGGTGACTTTTTTTGAGAAATATCTATTCAGGTCTCTTGCCCATTATGTTATTGGGTTTTGGGGTTTTTTTCTTGCTATTGAACTGTTTGGTGTCTAAATATATTTTTGCATTAACCCCTTAATGGATGTATGACTTGCAGTCATTTTCTACTAACCTGTAGGTTGTTTCTGCATGTTTCTGTTTCTTTTGCAGTGCAGAAGCTTTTTGGTTTGATATAATCCCACTTGTCTAGTTTTCTTTCTTTTTTTTCTTTGCTCTTTGCTTCTGTTGCCAAAAGTCATTATGCATACCAATATCATGTTTTTCCCGTTTTTTATTAGTTTATATTTACTGCTCTTCTGTTTAAGTCTTTTTTTTTTTTAAAGAGAGAGTGAGAGAGGGGGAGAGAGAGAGAGAGAGAGAGAGAGAGAGAGAGAGAGAGAGAGAGAGAGAGAGAGAGAGAGAGAGTTTTTTTTAATATTTATTTTTTAGTACTCGGCGGACACAACATCTTTGTTGGTATGTGGTGCTGAGGATCGAACCCGGGCCGCACGCATGCCAGGCTACCGCTTGAGCCACATCCCCAGGCCCCTGTTTAAGTCTTTAATCCATTTTGAGTTGATTTTTAAATATTACGTGAAATAAGGGTCCAATTTTATTCTTTTGCATGTGGAAACACAGTTTTTCCCCCAACATGATTTACTGAAGACTGCCCTTTCTCATTGCACATTCTTGGGAACTATGTTTAAAAACAGTTGTTTCTACAAGTATGAATTCATTTTTGGTATGTCTATTTTGTTCCATTTGTTGATGTGTCTTTTGTTTTCTTCTTGCCAGTACTATGCTGCATTCATTACCGTGTCTATGTAGTCTAGTTGGAAATAAGGTAGTATAATGTTGTTAGGTAATGTAATGTTCCAATTTTGTTTTTCTTTCTCATGATTGCCTTAGCTATTCAGTATTTTTTTTTAATTAATCCCTATGAATTTTAGAATTTAATTTTAATTCTGATTTTTTAATTTTAATTTCTTCCCTATTGTGTTTGCCTTTTTTTTCCTGGATTCCACTATTTTCATATGGGTCAGGTTATAAAAACAAAGTATAAAAATACCTCAAAATAAGTTCCAGAAGTTCCAAAATCATATTCTCATTTCACCTACATATTTTTAATCTGGTCTTCTTGAAACCCCTGTAAATACTGTATCACTATAAAATCTTCACTGCAGAGTGAAGTGGGAAAAAAAAGACATAGGTGAACATGCTCTTTCAAGTGACTTCTAGGCAGTTTTTAGTGAACTTCACTCTAAGAATCATCTCATGAACAGTTTGAGAGAGAACAACATTTTTAAAATGACTCTCTAAAAAATGAGCATCAAATTTTTCATGTATCTGTCCTCTTGAATTTTTGAAGTCCAAATTTAGCAATTTAGACACTACAAAAGTGCAGCAAAAAAGTAAGTAATATCTCATGGAATGGATTTTGGCAAACTATTATAACTAATTCCTGGCAAGTCTATGTGTTATAGTTGATTTATTTTTTCAGATGCTTGCATAATTAAGTTCTAGGGCCAAAAAAATGCAAGACATGATATTTTTTCTAAATAATTCAAAATACAGTAGCATATTAAGAAACAAATATTTCTAATAAAATATATATATTAAATTTCTATTCAGGCAGCTATAGATATTAAGGTAATTACAAGAGCGATAGAAATTGCAAGTGAAGCTTTATTTATATAAAAGTATGTAATATTTATGCATTTGATTTTACTATGTGAAACAAAGATTTTTAATGAATCATATATCATATATGTATCATATATCATATATACATCATATATATGCTTCCACATTTAAAAAACCAATATTCTATATAAAACATTCTATGTATTCATGTTTTAAAATCTGTCTGTAGAACTTATTCATTTCTATGGTTATAAGAACTCACTCACACACTACTCACAGCAAAAATCCGAAACCTAAAATTAACTTACTAGAGAAAATCCAAAATTTAGAAATCTTGATTTTTTTCCAGGAAAATATAAAAGCTCTATTTTTCTCTTTTAATAAAATAAGCAGTTTGATCCAGTGCTCTTGAAATGTAAACAAAGTGCCTTCAGAGCACAAACAAAACAATTTATTCTAGTTATGTAATTGGTAAAGACTCACTTAAGACAAGATGTGTAAGTCTGGATCTTCTGAGAATCTATGCTATATCAATATATTTTATATGACTTTCACAAACAGAAGAAAACTGAAAATCATGATTTCTTGTGAAAATGACATTAAGTAATATTTATTAAAATAAATCCTGGCCCCCTTGTTTTTATTAAACTGAATAATATACTAAATCCTAAGTAATATACACATGGTTTAAGAGGTATTCTTATTGAGTGAAAATAAAGATATGATGAATGTTATTAATTCAGAAATGAGGTCATAAAGGATTCAAGTTCTGTGTGATGCAGACTTGATTGGGATGACACATTTGAAATAAAAGGGAGTAAATCAAATTGTAGACTTAGTAAATGAAAATGGAAAATGGAAATTTGATAATTTGAAATTGGTAATCTGTGTAAGAGATCCAGGCTAGAGTAGATAATGAGTTTGGTTTGTTGATATCAGATGTGATGTGCCAACTGGGCATTACACAGGATTGTAAACATCTGTGTGGAAATTGTGTTGGAATTTGAATGTGAGGTCCACATAAGATAGACAATTTTGAACATCACTGTAATGGATGGAATCCCTTACATTGAAAACATAGAATCTCTTAGCATCATCGTTATATTATAAAATTATTGCCCAATCCATTCTTACCCAATGATAAAACCACCTACTAAGAGCAACAAATGTAACATTGAGAAGCAAAATATATTCAAATGGCTGAGTTAATATATTTTATAACATTTTACACTATCTTTACATATAATGAATTGGTCTAATATTTTTTTTAATGACAAAAAAATTATGTGATTTTTTTTCTTTATGGCAGTTAGAAAGAATGGATTGAATTTGTTCATGAAAGTGAGCATAATAAAACTTGAGACAAAAAAGTTTACAGTGTTAGTTTATATACATGAAATTAGAATAGTGAATGATAAAAATACACTGTAGCATGTTAGATAATTCATATTTTGACGTATTTATTTTGCATCTTTGTTGATTCTGCAGATTTTTTCTATGACAAACTGTCTATTCAACTCTTGCATTAAGAGACATGTATTTTTCATGATATTGTTTCATATAGCAATATGTTGTTTATCAGTCCTTTCAAGTAATCAAACTACATTGAATAGAGTCATAAGCAAATAAAAAAGCAGCGATAATTTACTCTCATTGTAAGCTTTTCCCTTTGATGCATAGGTAGTCTTTGCAATCATTTGAACAGTACAATGCATTCTTATTTTGATGAATGGAAAGTAAAAATTATTCTTTAGACTTGGTAAGTAAAGAAAAAATATGTTTATGTAACACTGTTCTGAATTATCACAACAAAGTATGGGTTATACCAAAATAATACTAGCCTTACACCCATTTTAAACTTTAGGAATATCATGATTTTTCAATACATAAGGCATTTGGAAACAGACTCATCAAGGTTCAGTTCACAATTGCAACATTTACAGATTTTTTCAACTGAATGTTGTACTAGTAAAGAATCAAACAAGAACTGGACCCGTTAAAGGTGCCTGATGAAGTTGTGAACTCATCATATAGCTATTATATATTAAGGATATGGTAGCAAAACTTGGGAAGATTTATTATCTGAGGCTTACAAGGTAATTTTCTTGTAGCTTCAAAAGTACGCTTTCTGATGATAAAAAGAAACTGAAGTCTATCTAGTTGAAATGGAGAGAGGATATCTAGAATTTTAAGATAAAAATGTATTTTGGGTTGAATGATTTAGCATCGCCTGAGTGCAACTTTAGATTACCCCTTAGAGTAGTATAGAGTCACTATGATAGGAAAATAAAAATTTTATTATGAAGTGGTTTTGACACAGCCTAGATGAGTTCCTTATATTCATAGTGCTTCTTGAAATCTAAACTTAATTCATGATATGATAATCTACATGGTGACATAAGTTAATTTTATTCATTTCACAATTGCTAGTGATGGGAAAATAAGGCAATACTGACAGTAACCACAGCCATAAGCTATTAATTTTAATGGAAATAGTGGCCTGTGTTACCATACCCAGGGCAGAATTTCACAGTGGGCATGTAATATACATATATCAGCATTTATCTTTTTTCTAAATATATGCACATTTATTATAACATACTTTAAATGTTTAGTTGTAAAATTTTGTGTTTATTTTTAAAGACTATATTAAAGAAATTTGGCAACCTCATGGAATTTAATATATGCTAAAATCAAACTGGAATTTGTGTAAGTTAAAAATCTAAAGTGCTTCTATGTTTCCTGAAATTCTTTGTTTTTAGAGGCAAACACAATTTGTAAAATGCAAAACTGTCCATTAGTACTGCATATTTTGAGGATAGCACATTTTATCTTTTTTTTAATCATTGCTTTCCATTTTAGAAAGCATTTAGTGTCTTAACATTTGTTATTGTTTGTGGCCAGTTTGTTGATATTTTCAAGATTGATTTTCAAAGAATTAAGAGTTTCCTTAGAAAACATGAAGTATGATAAACAACAGTTTTTAAGATTGAAAGACACCATATTTATCCAAAATTGATCTCAGCCAGTAAGCCCACTGAATCAAAAGTTCAGAGGAACATTGAGTACATTGTCCTTGCTCTGTGCAGTAGTATCTTTTTAGATTATTTTAATAAACATAAATAAACATAAATATACATTTTCTCTTTTCCTTTCTGGTGGTTTATTAAATTGTATCAATTCCAGCAGTAGGGAGCTTTATGATTGCCTAAGCCATTACTTCTATCACAGTGCATTGTGACCTGTTATGATCTTTGTTAGTCTAAGACAAGTTTAATCTGAGGTCAGACTACTAACAACTATTGTTTTCATTTCTGAGAAGATGAGCACATGTCAGAAAATAATATTATCAGTCTATTAAGGGACACCTATCTATCTTCAACAAAATCAAAGAACCTTAGGATAAGACAAGTAAATTTAATTCCACTTACTAAAGGAAAATATGTTTGGGTGTATGTTTGTATCAGACAAAGCAAATGTTTTAAAAGTTTAAAAACATTTTGTGACTTAGAACAATGTATCCTACTATAAGCAAAAGAGAGTTTTGTTTGGTTTGGTTTTGCCTAACATAAGAAATATTCTTCTGGGAAACATGGTATTGGTTATGTTCTTTGTCTGAAAGGCAGGCAGGCCTCCAGGAGAATACAAAAGGTGGCATTTGGCTTGGCAAGTTAAGTTGCCTGTAGTTGTAGATCACAGTCTTTCCTGTGTTCCAGATGAAAGCAAACTGGTATGTTTCACACCGTAACTCATTAGAACTGAAATATTTACCTGGTATTGGCCAGCACATCTTTCTTATAAAACAAGGACTATCCATGGCAAAACAAGTTACCTCAAAACTTCATAGCTTAACAGTATTCTCTACCTCAAATTCTGTATGTGAGCAATCTGGGAATAGGTTATAGGATCCTTTGCTCTGTGGCCTTCCCCTAGCTGCAATAGGATGGCAGGGGCTGCAGTCAACTCTAGACTC
The DNA here is from genome assembly GCF_964194105.1 of Spermophilus citellus. Taxonomy (NCBI): domain Eukaryota; kingdom Metazoa; phylum Chordata; class Mammalia; order Rodentia; family Sciuridae; genus Spermophilus; species Spermophilus citellus. Next base: position 65,136,544 of record NC_138182.1, on the reverse strand, counting down.
CCCTGAGACAGGCTCCATTTCTAAATTCCCTAGTGAGGCTCTTGGCATGCTTACATCCTCAGAAGAGTCAGACTGAATCAGGACTCAGATCTTTGCTGGCCATTGACAGGAAGCAACATCAATTCCTTGTCACATCAGATTATCCACAGGATACATGGCAGTCTTCTTTATCAGACTGAGAAAATGAGAAGATCTAGATGGAGTATAGACCAGCAATGTGGAAATTATAGTTTTTTTAGAACCTCACCTTGGAAGTAATGTCCCATCACTTTGCTGTACTCTCTTTTTTCAAAGCAGGTCACTGTCATGAGATTTATCCCACACTGTAGAGGAAGAGATTGTATAAGAATATAGGAGGCAGGGGCTATTGCTGGCCATTTTAGAGGATGCCTATTACAGAAAATAAAATTAAGTTACTTGCTAAGATTGAAATTGGAATAAAGAGTATTATAGAGTTCAAACATTTATGTAAGTCATAAACTTATATAAATGTGGACCCAATGTTCACATCAGTGTTTAAAGTTATCCTCATACCTGGCTGGTAAAACTTGCCTGATTAATTCTGCTTCCTCTTAGGCTGGATTTCTTGGCAAACACACCACTGTTTTCTTCTTTTAGATATTTCTTGTCTGTTTTCTGATGTGTTCTTTAATATAACTTTCATATTTCTGAACTGATTCCTGATGTGTTTTCTTTAAAACTGAGTGCGCAGAGGACTACTTTATTTAATAGTTCCTGTACAACCTGTAATTGTTCTCACCCACATACTGTCTAAACAATAGTTGATGATTCCATTAGATAAGGTATTAAGAAAAGCTATTCTCCACAAAAGTGTCATTTCTTTCATTAAAATTCCTATTTATTGAAAAAATTAGAATGATCTCTCATTGAAATCTGCTTGTCATTTGTCTCGTTTAGGCCTAGACCTGAATTTCACTTCAGCATTGTGTAAATATGTTAAATAAGACTCTAGAGATTTAGAAATTCATTCATTCACAATTATCTCCCTAAACAAATATAACCTTTATTAAAATTACCAAATTAAATATGCTATAGAAAATTTAGAAAGTAGAAAGAGCTAGACTTTTTAAATTTTATTTTCTTATTCGCTGCAAACTCAAAAGAAATGTCTTTCTGACTGCCTCTTTTTTTGGGGGGAGGGGGTCAGGAATAAAAAATGCATTTATTCCGAAAATCCAAGTTTATTCACTGGATTTTGCCTATCTTTTACAGTTGTGTGAGAGGATACAAAGACTTGATTTGAAAAAATCCCTATTTTCCTTTGTAGAATCTTATTTGCTCAAAGAAGCACTATTATTTTATATGCTGTTTTAATTAAGCATAATGAATCATACATTCATCACCCAGGTTCAGATATGCCCACAAATGATTATTTCCTTCCATCCCTTTATCCTAGTCTTCTTTTCCCCTAAAAGAAATAGAGAACTGAGAAATTAATGAGAGGTTTCATTGTGTTTCACTTTGCTGAAGTTGTTGGTAGGTCTCACCTTCCAATCAGGACAAGGTAACCTAAATGCAAAGTACTCCATTTCACTTGCTGGTACATTAAGCACTCTGATGGTCTCTAACTTCTTACTAATGAATGTTTAATTAGAACACGCACACACGTGCACAAATACTTTAACAATGCGGATCTACCAGTAACACAATTTTTATTTATAGAAACAAAACAAAATTTCAAAGAAATCTCTGCCCTGTCTTTTGCTTTTGTTTTACATAACTTTTATAAGGTAATCTGATATTTCTTTCAAACGCAATTTAAGACAGGGGTAATTTCCCTATAGTAATGAATATGCATTAGCATATACAGTCCTGTTAACAGGTAATAGACTTAAATAGACTTCATAAACTTTACAATTATAAATTTACCATTAAAACATGATGGACCAATAGACCAGAGTCTAACTTATGTCCACACCTTCAGATCAGTAAGTTCCATGAATCTGAATGTACTTTCTCTGGAGAACTCTATTAAAGAGAATCACTAACCATTTATTTACTATCTAATACTTAAACAAAACTTAAACAAAAGCCTTATTGCTAAGCAGAAAGCATATTTATCATGTCCATATAGACAGTGAAACATAATATGTGGATAGCAGAGAATGTGAAATTTGCTTAGAAAATATCTGTTGTTACACTGAAATTTTATTTACCTGTGGCAAACTATTTTATTTTTTAAAATTTTTTCTTAACTGTTAAAACATGACAAATATTTTTGGAGATAAATATGTTTAACCTGATTTAAACATTATGCATTATTATACATGTTTTGAAACACTGCATGGTACACCACTATCTTGTATAATTCTTGTTTCTGTGTACCAGCTTAAAAAAAAGTAAAATTGGAACTGAAAAATTCCAAACAATAGAAGCATTCAAGAGTGGTATAAATACTATTTTGTATTTTTTACTAAGTTCATTTATTACCAATATTTAGGTCCAATGTGCTTTATCATTTCCTCTAATAATTTCTTAAGATTTAAGAGTAAGAAACATAGGCCCTTTACCTGTAATAATTAACCATACTTCTTTCAGGGAATATTTACAATGGGATGTTCTCATACAAAACACAGTCTATTTATCAGCTCAGTAAATATTTCATTGACACAATACTTTAATCTGACATCCAAATTCCAGTTTTGTCATTTGACCCCAAAATGTCCTTTATTTTCCTTCATTACTGAATCCAAATTAGGATCATATATTATATTTAGTTGCTACTTCTTTTTACATTTAACGTTCTCTTGAGTATTTCCTTAAACTTAAAATTTATGAAACAGATATTTTGAAGAATATTATCCTTTTCTAGATAGAATGTTTCTCATTTTGTATCCAGTATTTCCTCATGATCAGGCTCAGCTCATGTAGGTAGTATTCTTCTCAGGATATTAACATCCAGAAGCACAATAATATCCACTACCTTTCCCTTGTTTTGTGATACCAATTTTGATAATTCCTTTCATATATATTTACTGAGCATGCCCAAGAAGCCAAGCTATGTTCAAGGTGATAGAAATATACAAAGTCATATGGCTTATTATCTGCTCTAAAGGAAATTATAGCGGGACTCTAAGCAATCTCTAGTGAAGCAATTTGTTAGTATAGTGAAGACTATTTGGAAGAAATAACTGTTTGGATACTATGAGAAGAAGTTGCAACAATACTTAGGATCTAGCAATGTAATATATGTTTATATTACTATAATATATGGCTGTTTCCTGTATACATGAATTTAGATTAATACTTCAACTAAAACATTTTGTCAGAAGGTCTTTCTCAACTTTAAACATAGAGTTCCCTGTTCCATGTTGCATAGACAAATAGATGGATGATGATCCTTATTTTTTACCAATTGTGCTTGGTTATAGTCATGGTGATGTGATTTTAAGAAGAGTTAGTTATTGAATACATATGAGTACACAGAACTACAAGGTCCAGATTTTTACCCCAAATGGGAATATTCTTTCATACTAAGTAAAATATCTTTAATATCCAGTAAAGAAGGATTAACTTTCCTTTGGAAGTAAATTCTTCTTTGCCCACATAAAGCACCAAGATACTTGAGCTTAAAATCTAGGCAAAGGGTAACTTTTTTAAAGAATCTCATAAGAATATACTTCTAAGAAGTACTATGATATTAAAAGGTAAACTGACCATTTGAGAAAAGTATTTTTAGGGCTGGAGTTGACTAAATAACTCCAAACTGTTGAGATTAACTATCTCCATCTGTAGATCTTAAAATGTCTTCCTTGAACATTTCTCTGTTCAATTTTCATTGCTGATTTGGCTCTTTAAGTTTCCAAGTTGAAAGAATGTTCTGATTGGCTCAGCTTTCCCAGTGAGGATGCTGTGTAGGTCCATAATTCCCACAGTTCCACTGGCTTCAAATTTTCAAATCATCCAAGTTAGAAATTTTCCTTGCAACCTGTGCTTTTCTGGAGTCTCATGAAAAGTTCCTTTAGGGAAATGAGGGTTTTACATTCATCATTATTGTCTAAAAAGGTTTTTTTTTTGTTGTTGTTGTTGTTTTCCTGGGCTCAACCTGTGTATCAGCTTTAGATGATCTTCTGTTCTTAGAATGTTTTAACCTAGAAGGTGTCCTCTCATGTACTTCCTTCTTGGAAGAGAACTAAAAAAATATCTAAAAATTGTTTCCAATGGTAACTTACTTGTCTTTATTGTAGCCACAGTCAAGATATTTACTTCATGGAGTGGGGCTGTACCTCAGTGGTAGAGTGTGCCAGAAGGGATTTCTTAACATTAAATAGAGATTTGTCTGTTCTCAGTTGGACAGAGAAACAATAAACAAATATTGCAGGGCCCTGGATTCAATCTTCAGCATACAAAAAGAAAAAAAGTACTTTGCTTCATACTACATGATATTATGTTTCCTTATTTCAAATGAAATATGCCGTATTGACCTGTTAGGTAATCCATTATCTACTTCTCATACCATTATATTGGGCTGATATAGACATGAAGTCTTCATTATGCAGAGTTGTTTGATTACTACACACAGTCTATGCCCATTCTCTAGAACAGCACCAGCTGCTTGTGAAGAAAGTATACAAAAAGGATTTAGGGTCTACTCCTTTCTCACTTTGAGCCAACTCTGTGGATTTCAAATTTCCCAGCTGTAACCATGAATTTAAAAAAAAAAAGAAAAAGAAAAACATGTCATAACTTTTTCAGTTTTTACTTTTTAATTATATTTTAACACAACCTTGAACATATTAGTACTCTGGCATCTGGCAGTAACTTGAACTTTATTATCTGCATTTCATGAGAAGAAATGATGTTTACTCAATATCCTTTTATAAATGGGTTTGTGTTCAACATCAATCTCTCTTAAGATATTTCTCATGTTCAATGTAGACTTTGTGTCTCTGCTTCTTTGCTTTAGCAGTAGCAGAATGTTCTTACTCTAAATATAAAATTTTAAAAAAAAGCAAGAAACAATATTTTCTTTAATTAGCTTCTTCCTTTGGGGGTTTTAGAAGAGGGGTTATGACTTGACAAAGATCCTTCCCATCTGTTCCTGTTTGTTTGCTTTTATTTTGACTTCCTTTCGTTGTCTTATCAAATACCACATGAATCATTAACATTTGTTTTCATCACTTGTTTTGATTTCCTTTACTTCACATGATTAAGACATTATGTTGAAAGAGGTGCAGGGCTACCATATTTTATATTAACCTCATATTCTTTAAGTAAATATTAAACTTTCAAGATAACTGATCTTATATGTTTGCTTCCTGCTGTGTTAATATTTTCCTCAGCTCTAGAGTAGTGAGGCATGTACCTGTGCTACTGTTTTGTGAAAGCAGCAATTTTCATTAAATTTTAGGTGTTCTGGATATAATTTTTGAACAAATGTATTCCATTTTTAATAAGGCTACTTTCCAGCAGGAAATGCAATTTATTGAGGCTTTGTGCAAAAGACATGTAAGAGATCTTTATAGATGTTCATGAGAATGTTCTAGTGAAAATTTAAAAATACACCCATCTGTATTTTGTGATAGTTTTCATTGGAACAATCTTTTCTTAATGACATGATTTTTACACAGTGATTAATTGGATTCTGTCGTCACCCAACAAAGCAATTTAAAACTGTTCCAACTTTTAGGTTATCTTCAAATATAGAATCTTATTATATAATGTGATTGGTTATCCAAAAAACTTCATTAGTTCTTAAAATACAAGATTTATTCAGTATTCTAATTTTTATATACAGAAAGTGATAAATTATTTGTCCATATATATATATATATATATATATATATATATATATATATGACACTACCAATAACTACATATAATACCTGCTAAAACATTATACCATAACATGAAATTTATTAAGTGAACAAAAATTCTAGCTCTCATTTCTCCCTCCTCAGCCACAGCAAATAAATAACAGAGATTCTATATACTTACTGGGTCTGATTCAATGGTTTCAACTTTAATATTAGAACCTGAGATCCAGTTTTACAAAGAATTTAAGATTTTTTTCCTTCAATTCCTTATCTGTGGTTACCTCTCTGCATAGTAACAAAAAATTCATATCTATGATAAACTATCAGTGATTTAGATACTTTCTTATATGCTAAATTATAGCTGTAAGCATTAAATCACCATGAACTTTGAGACTATTAGGAATTTGTAATTTAAATAGTTTCACTCAACCCCTACTCCCAAATGCTTTTAATTAGAACAGACTTTTTAATTAAGTACTCCCATGCACTAAGTTTAGCTTGATGATTTTCCTGTCATAGCAACATCCCATACAAAAGAAAATAATCTTCATGTCAAAGTCAGGTACTTTTTCTGAAACCAGGCTATAAGAATTCTGGTTCTTATTTCCATCTGTCAGTTGAGGCAGGGGAGACTAAAAGGAAGCCCCTGGCCCTGGAAGCACAGCAGATATGCAAGGTAGTGACTGCAAGTCAGAGGTACTTTTATTTCCTCCAGTTACTTAGTAGAGGGAAAATGATGTAATGGAACACATACAAAAATTGTATTCATACAAATAGTAAATCACTGCAGTTCCATTTTGTTGCTCTCTGAAAATGTGCCCTATTCAGTTGTTTCTGTAAAAAATCACTAAGAATACCTACTTTGTTCATTTGTTGGATATTTTAGAGTTGAAATGTAAAATACTTTGAGCTCAATAGTACTCAGAAAATATTATCTATGCTGGTATTAATCATTATTACCATTATCACCAAATTGCTGGATATTAAAGTAAAACTGTTATTTGGATATCAAGCAGCAATTATTTGGAAAGTCCAACTCAGCATCAAAAAGAAACAGGAAAAATATTCTTCTGTGGCCAACACATGCAAAAATACATCAAGACTATGTAGGGAATGGGAGGAGAGTGGGAAGGTATGAGACTGTCTAGTTAGGAGTTAAGCATGATTCACAATGGGCAGCTCTTAAAACAAAACTTAGGAATAAGCCCTCTGAGTCTCCAAAATCAAATAGAACACCTCTAAAATATGAGACCTCAGCTATGGAAACACTAGAGATTCCAATAATCTCTGTTCTGCAGGTTGTTTTCACTGGGTCCTCTATGGGCCCATGGCTTTTTTTTTTTTTTTCCTGTTGAAAGAGTCAGGAGAGAAGGTAATATTGGAACCATTATTATATAGCATACAAAACATGGCATAGTTTGATTTACGAGCCCATATATTATGGCCTTCCTATCACTCTTGTCATTTCACTTTTATTTAGGTGGTTTGTTATCAGAGGATGAATTAGAATAGCCCCATAGCTCAGAGACCTGTTGTAAGCTCTCTGGGTATGTCCATATGGGGATATTTACTATGACCTGTCAGGCCAACAACTTCTCTGAAATAATATAAAACTAGTTAAAAATTTTTATTCCAACAGACTTTTAATTATCCAGAAGGAAATTTCAGTAAATAACAAAATTGTAAAGTAGGAAGGTTTTTAAAGGTAAGTTCTATAAATGGAAGTAGAGAGACTGTCTGTCTTCTGGAGTCTATCTATGCCTGATCTCTTTCTGGTTTTAGTTGACTATAAATATCAGAGGATCTCTGATATTTAATATTTAGTCACAGAATGGCCCTAATTGTTGCAGGTGGGAACCATTTCACGGCTGACAACTTTAATGCTTGATGCATGTGTCCATTTGTTAGAAATATATCAACCAAAAATTTCAAAGAAGATATTTTAAAATTGGAATTATAGTAGGTTAGATACTAAGCACATAACTATAATGTATATAATTTTTATTTCATATATGACCCATGGTTAAAGAAGCTTACAAAATTGTTGTTTTTATTTATTTTTCTTTGTTCTTTTTTTTATTTGTTATTGTTAGATATGCTGAAAGTGAGTGTATTTTGTCATTTCATACATACATGGAGTATAACTTATCCTAATTAGGTTCTCACTCTTGTGGTTGTATATAACGTAGTTTCATTGGCTGTGTATTCATATGTGAACATCGGAAATTTACATCAGATTCATTCTGCTGTCTTTTCTAATCCCAATCCTGTCCCCGTTCCCTTTCGTTCATTCTCCTTTGTCTAATCCAATGAACTGCTATTCCCACTCCCCACCACCTTATTCTGTGTTAGCATCCTCATATCAGAGAGAACATTCGGCCTTTGTTTGGGGGGGAATTGCTAATTTCACTTAGCATGATTGTCTCCAGCTCTGTCCATTTACTAGCAAAATGCCATAACAAAATAATTATCTTGTTTTTAAAATCAATGGAGTTTTATTTTAGATAAACTTTAAAATATATAACATGCTAATGATTTTTATCCGATAGGCATATTAATTTTTCTCTTCAAAAGTTTAATGGTTTAAAGCCACATGAAAACTTTTAAGGCAAACATCATTCTAACAGTTCATTCTAATATTGGCAAAAAAAAAAAAAAAACAGAGATAGCTGCTGCTTTCATGGATCTGACTATGTAGCAGGCTCGAGTTATTAGAGTACATTGTACTGGAAAATAAATAGCAAAGCTCTAGAGAATGTTAGTAGGTAGGAGCAGAAGCATAAGTCCAGAGCTAGGAGTACCTATCTTCCAGACTTCCAGAAGAAAAAAGAGGCTTAATATTTCAACATAGTATGGAGCTTGGTGGGCCATAGAATAGAGAGAAGGGCCAGGGTCACTGAAAAAAAAGAAATGGTAGCAGATGAAGATTAGGGAGAAAAACCCTATCAATTTATGTTCCATAGTGTAGAATTTGGCTGGTAATGTGAATGTGGGCATTTTAAATAATTATTCATATTGATTAAATTATTTTTAAGTATATACTCTTTGCTCATGAATTCTTTCCCCTTCTATACTATAGAGGGCACAAAATATTAGAAAAATATTTTCCAATACTTTAATTTTTCTTCAGTAGGCAGATGTTTCAGAGATTCATAATGAGCACCAAAACATTAATTTTGAGCAAATGATGATTATTTTTTTGAGCAAATAGTTGGTAAAAGACCTCAATTAATGGAATTTGAATTTGAGAGAAGTTTTATTTTCTATGTAGTCATTAGAAAATTGTGTATGTTTAAAAAATGAGAATAGGAATGATATTCTCAATATAACTGAATCCATGGGAAAATAAGACAATTGAAAGGAGAACTGAGCAGGAATAAATTATGAAACTCAATATTAGAAAGTTCTGGTAAAATTATCAACACTTCACTGTTTTAGTTACTTCTAAAATATCTATTACTACATTGTTTTAAAAAACACATTGCTGTATTTAGCAGATATCATTAGAATCAAAATTATCTTTAAAAGTCCAATTTCAAGCAGGTGCTATTAAGTCTATGAAAGACTAAAATTTTTAGTTTATTTATATAATGTAAATTTTATTGGGTTTATTTATAGAGTCAGAATTTAAAACTCTACTAAGCTGAAACTACAAATAATTATATGTTAAAACACTTACATAAGTGACAAAATCATAGTTTTGTACCACAGGTGGGTGCAATCAAACAGAATAAGCAAACAGAATAAATGAGTCCGCATTCCATGCAAAAATCCTGAATTCTTCCCAGCATTTAAGTGTAGTACTGTCATCTCCACACTCAAAAATTTTCATCAAAATTATGTAAACTACAGTATTGATATTTTATTAATGCTTGATTTATAAAATTGCTATCTTTAATATCACAATGGCTACTGCTAAACTATAGTAATATTTAGCATCAATGAGAGACTATATTTGTGGGACAGAGGAAATAAATACTTTTAGGCCTCATATCTAGGCAGGTTATTCAGCACAATTTGTACTTCTCCTAAGTCACTCTTCAAAATTAGGAGTGCAGTTGCATGAATAATACATTTTCATTTGTGAATATTAGATTATATCTTACATCCAAAATTGTATGCTATTTTGAGTGATTGGATTTTCATTGTGATTATATGTTTGAATTATTAAGAACCCTGACATAAGATTGCTGAACTGGGAAACTGAGATATTTAATTGTTACCATTATTCTTAAATTTGAAGGAGATTAATTTTAGAGAGGCAACTAATATTTAACACAACATATTAGAAAGTAGTTAATTGAAGACTAATCTCATAGACATTCCTGTAAAGGAAAACAGTAAAGTTTGGATGTTACAATATAATAAATTATATAATACATACATATTTGGGTGGATATATTTATGTATTTTATGTGAACTACTTGAGAACTCTAATTTATTCATTTAACACATAGTTACTGAATGTGTCTGGGATATATCAATGACCAAAACAGAGTTCCATTTCAATCTGGAGGTAACATTTCAACATTGCAAATTAGGCTAAGATAAAATAAGAGAGAGGAATTCAGAATTTGGGCCCATCAGTATTTCCATGAAGTAGAAAATAAGTTACCATTAATGGTTATAAGCTCATTATTACTTACTTTATCTACTGTAGGTAAGATAAAAGCACTTGATCAGTTTTATGTGAAAGGTGAGATCTGTAAACATTTAGATTATCTTTTATATTTCTTGAAACTACTGTTCAGTTATTTCCATTTCCTTATACTTCAATTGCTGAAACAGACATTTTGCAAACATGCATACGGTAGTATACATTTTTTTAGTTTGGAAAACTTTGCTTTTCTGATCCTTTTACCCTCTACTTCAGGTTTTAAAATCGAAATTCAGACATATCTTAAACAAATATATTTAAACTTTAGGCCAACTACAAAATGGACAGTTTCGAGGGTGTTATGTTTGAGGAATAGCCTTATGTTTTGTTTTGTTCCTCCATTGGATTTCATTTTCCCGTTTCTTACTCCTGCTTCATTCAAATACATTATTCAGTGTGTAGAAAATTTGATTTCTTCTTATTTTTCACCTAAATGTGTTTTGTCATTGGCAAAAGTTAAATAATATATTTACACTTTAAGGTTTAATTGTTGTGTTAATCTCACTTCAGGGGGTAAAGGTTATAGTCCATTGATAGTAATGAAATAACCTTGGTGGCTCTCATATAAATAGCAACAAATGTGCACAATAGTTACATTACATGGCATATTTAACAACACTGCTAAAGAGTAAGAGGGTACTCAGTCTTTCGTGATGCAGATACACCTGAGTGCATTCAGAGAAAATTTGGTTCTGCAAGCTTGAAGTCAGTAATTATCATTCAGGAGAAATAAACTAACTTTGCATATCAGTAAAATACACACACATTCTCTTATCTATTTTCTGAGTGTTCTGGAATTGATATCAAGAAAGCAAATATATATTTATGAGAAGTAAAAATGCTGTATTCTTCTTGATCATATAAACTTAATATAATTATGAAATTAACTTTGAGAATATATGAAAACTTACTTCCTAAGGTAAGTGAAGGTAAAAGAAAAATCACAAATTTTATATCAGGCTATGTAGTTTTCATATCCACATTTGTTCCCTAAATGCTATGTCATTAATTGTTTTTTATTATTTATTTTTAGATGGAAGACTGTATTTGAAAACTACTGTCATGTACTGAATCTTCACTGTTGAAGAATTCCTTGTTATAGTAAAGAACTTTGCAGTCAGACATTCGTCATTGGAAAGTTCAGAAAAAATAAAGTCCTTTTAAGGGAACTTCCTCAATTTTGTGTATTAATGTTCTTTAACATTTAAGTATTCTACAAAACCCAGTTTTCTTCATTGATTTTCACCTGTGGTTCATACCAGAGACTTGAGAATGTTTGTAAATGTACAAGTATCAATCTTCTTACAGTGAATAACTGCAACTTTGCTGCTGGACACTTGTATACAAGAATTAAAGCAGGTCTGAATAAGACCTAGCTTTTTTTTTTCTTTTTTTTTTTTAATAGAATGAACCATTTTCCTCTTCTGAAAATTCTGTATCTGAGCACATCAAAAGACTCTTGTAGCAATGGTCACCCAGACTTACAGAATTATGTTCCCCCCAAAACCAGCAAGAACACATGGAAATGAACTTGTAAGGGGCCTAGAGGATTCTGGAAAAAAAACTAATATTCTGTTACATCTCTAATTGTGGGTTTTCTCCTGAAGACTTTTTTTCCATATACTTTCCAAAAGACCAACAAATGGATGTTGACAACAACCCAATAAATAACATTTTGCATATCTGAAAAGAAGCATTAAATACAAGCCAAAAGGTTTCACTGAAGGTCTCTTTTTCTTAAAAATAAAAAAAACAAAAAATATATATAAATATATATATATATAAATGTAACATGTTTTCATTCCAAACTGGTAGTGGTATATAGAATCAGAAATAATAATGTTGCTTCTTATTCAAACTGTTGGTCACATGTACAGTATATAAACATAAAACACACAGGAAGGTATTATGTATGCAGTAGTATACTAGAATTTAGGAAAATGAAAATTTTAGAAAATATGTTTTGTCACCCTGTTGGTCAGAAAGATGTCTTTCTGGTTTTAACGCATGCAGGCATGTAAATATTTGTCTGGAGTCACAGTATTAATGAATGAGATCTTAAGCATCTGGTGACATCAGAACTCTGTGTCAGCCACTTTTATTTGTATATTGATCCCTTGTTAGTGCCCCAAACTGCACTATTGAGAATGGATTTGTGGCTGAACAGTAAAATCAAAACACCAGAAATATTTTTATATGTTAATGCCATATTATGTTAATGTTGCTGAAAAACAAAACCTAACAAACCCTTGATGTACCAGTCCAATACCATGTAGCCCTGAGTGATAAAGTTAAAATGTGTTGTGCTTCCCACCCTGGACAGAGGGAAGGGTGGCTACTTGTTAATTTCACTGTCTTTTTGAAAGTTACAGTATGTGTTTTCACTTTTGTGCAGATAACTGGAAGTAAAGCTGCAAACAGTGCTTATTACATGCTAAAGTTACCTTTTCTTTGTTTTTATATATCTGGAGTTACACCTTTAAAGACTGATATAAATTAGTACTCTCACTGTACATTTTATGATTTTTCTGTCATCTTAAAATTTTATGATTATAACATTATTTATTACCATAAAACAGCAAAATCTTAAGTGACTAAGAAAACTAGCATAAAATGTTTAAAGGTAGTTCTGATTGGGTAATAATTATTCGGTTAAGAGAAAAATTAACATTATAGATACTCTGGCACTAAGCTTCTATACTTTTTAGGTCTTCCTTGTAATGCTGGAACATAATTCTTTTATGTAACTCACTATTTACCAGCTAAGTCCATTTTTTAATACAATAAAAAGGTTATATGTACAGTTCCTATTTTAGCTTGCTTAAAAAGGGAGCAATATTTTTATTTAAAATATTGTTAGTAAATGCTTTATAGAAACTTGGTTTTCTAAGCATAGTTCTTCCATAACCATCTTTCGTTGTTTGAGCACAAGAGATTCTATTTCTAGTCACATGGAATTTTGTTTTTTTTTTCCCCTATATGCAGTTTTTAAAGGATTACAGCATTTGAAATTGGAGACACTTGTGGCAAGCTTTTGAATCATACATTTTTTGAAAGATTTTTTTAAAAAGCTACAATTTACCTATGTAGTAGATTCAGTCATTGCTCTGCTCCTGGCATAGAGTCATTTGTTAAGTGTGCTTGAAAGTTTTAAAATACATGCTTTCAAGACCCTCTGAGAATGCTTTAGTGTTTGGTTCAAAATAAAAGGAAATTCTAGTAAGGATTAAAGAAAAAAAAATCTATCAGCTGTATGTTAAGAGAGACTCTTACTAACATGTTGTAAATATTACAATTCATGAAATGTTATTGTAAGTCTGTAACTTAATTTTCCCCCTTTTTTAGTTAAACAGGTTGGTTTAGAAATTTGTGTTTTGGCATAAACAAGTAAAATTGTGCCCATTTTATTGTTTCCCTGCTTTTGTAATCTTACAAATATTAATGTCTAGTTGTTCTATATTATAACCACATTTGCGCTCTATGCAAGCCCTTGGAACAGAACATACTCATCTTCATGTAGGACCTATGAAAATTGTCTATTTTTATCTATATATTTAAAGTTTTCTAAAAATGATAAAAGGTTATTACGAATTTTGTTGTACAAAACCTGTACAAAAATCTGTTTTTACATCATGATGCAAGAATTGGAAATTTTTCTATGGTAGCCTAGTTATTTGAGCCTGGTTTCAATGTGAGAACCACGTTTACTGTTATTGTATTTAATTTTCTTTTTCTTTTCAACAATCTCCTAATAAAAATGTCTGAAATCTCCTTGTGACTTTATTTACAGTTCGTCTTTATTATATTTTGTGAAATGCATAGCATTGAAGGAATATTTACTTTCTAATGGGAGGCATCTAAAAACAACATAAGTCAGCTCTTTGCAATTCAAAGGGAACAATGCTCAATGATTTTATTTAACATGCAACTGCTTCTATCTCTAATATGAATTACTGTGGTGAAAAACATCATAAAAGCACACTCTGTAGTTATTGTTTAACAAGCAGATTTTCCATATTTTGTTTCTTGCTAGCTAAGCAAACTGCCCACATATACATGATTTATTTATGTACATTTCTCAGTTTATGAAGCTGTTATTTGTACCTTTTTCCTTTATATTCTTATATTCCCATGATTCTTATTTCATAAAGCTTTGTGCTGAATACTGTAAAGTAGACACGTTGATGGAACAAAATATATTATTCCCATATCTATATGGGTGTGGATTTGTAACTCTTAACTCAGTGTTTCTCTTTCAGTTCTATCAATGCGAAAATGCCTTTAGTAACTTTGAAATTACATTATCCTTTAATAATATACAAACATTTTAATCAATCTCAAGTGCCGCATTTGAAGAAATATTAGGTTGCTACCTTTGTGAATATTCTAAACAGTCTTGAGAGAATGGAAAATGGATTTTTTCTGTCTGAGTTATTTCGATGAATTCTTGAAACAGTATATGAACAAATTATGATTTTTCTTTAATAAAAACCTAAAATGTGTATGTAACCATTATGAACACATTTTTTGTCTTCTGTCATTATGTGCTTATGTCAGTTAAGACTTGGTTTAAAACATCATAAAACCTCATGATATCAGTGCAATTCACTTGATAATTTAGGTTTATCCCCAAGTATTTTCACTGAAACTAGAAAATTTAAAATCTGCACAAAGCCATTTACTACTAGAGCAGAGTATTGCACTGATATAAATTATACGGACTGCATTTTAAAACAGGAATAAAAATGTTAATAGAATCAAAATGTTATTGGAAATAACAATGTAAAATTATCAGTTTTCTTCAACTGCAGGCTCAGTGCCAACACTTTTGACATGTATAGCTGATATATGTAAGCTGAACTGACCCTCATTTATTCATTTAAGTTGATCTATTAATAAAGCCTCTGTTGCACAGGGCACTACACTAGATGTTGTAATGACTAAAGTTGAAAACATAGTTGTCCCAGAACAGTTTATAATTTTGTTGGAATATACAATTGTATTTTCAGGAAAAAAAAAGATTCACTGAGCATTGTTTGCTCAGCAGTAGACACAGAACTGGTATTAAGAGGGCATTAACTT
Source organism: Spermophilus citellus (assembly GCF_964194105.1). NCBI lineage: Eukaryota > Metazoa > Chordata > Mammalia > Rodentia > Sciuridae > Spermophilus > Spermophilus citellus. The sequence goes on along the minus strand of NC_138182.1, from coordinate 65,121,028 downwards.
AGACATATTTCCTCTAGATAGTAACAATCTAGCGATTTGCTTTATATTTTAACTTTCTAGAAAGCAGTACAAGATGATTGAGGAGTCAAACAATTGGCTAAGAATTGAGAAAAAGGAAATATATATTTTTCCCTAGCTAAAGCACCATATCAGTTATTTTTTCATGTTATTTTTTCATTTATGTTAATTATAGATTTATTCTTAACTAATGCTCATAAACTTTGTTTTAAGCTAATTTCCCTGTTTAATTACAGGTAAAAGTTAATTTAGCAACAAACTACTTCTGATATGTTCAGATTATTGATGATGAATGTAAAATGTTTAATATTTATCATTCAGCATCTATATATCTCCAAGGTAAGTAATAGCCTAAAATGATTCAAACTCAGATGACAAATTCCTAAAAGCCAAATGAATGCTAAGATAATGAGTGACATTTGTGGTGGTGGCATCATTTATATTTGGAGATTATGAGCTGTAGATTTTGAGTTGAACACTCATATCAGCTAGAACTCCTTTGATAGTTGTAACTAAAACAAATTCCTGCAAGTTTAAAAATCAAAGGAATTGGTTACAAAGACAGAGGGGTCCACATGGAACCTTAAGATATGACGATAGGCTGGCCCCCAGGGCCAGGGGCCAGGTACCCTCTTTTGCTTTCATTTTTCTGCTCTGCTCTGCTTTTTTCTTCTGTCATGGCTGACATGTTTGCATTTCTTGTTCATCTTTTAACTCCTTTATTATTCAGGAACATAAAAAACAGCCCACAGAAATGAACCAATCATTTTCTCAATCTTTTTTTATATCAGAGTTCCTGAAAAATCTGATTACCTCATGTCAGAGTACATTGCCCACAAGTTACCTTGGCAATATACTAGAACATTTGGGAAATTTTAGAAACTATTGTATCCAATTGAATTGGAATCTCTGTGACTGGGTATGGCCTCAGGAGTTTTAAATATTTGAGGTGATTCTAATGAGTATCTAAGGTTGAGAAATTGGGAGAATGACCAGTATCACAAATGATGTTTCTGCTACAAGACAAGGATGTAGTTGGTAGTGAGATAGAGTCCATTGTGAACTATGCAGACACCACAAAAGGCAACTAATTGTTAGGTACAATCAAATATTTTTAAAAATAATTTTAGCATTATGAACTTCATTCTAAATTATATATGGATTTCCTTACTCAGGTACAATAGTTTCATTATTTTTTTACATATTATTGATGAATCTGACTCTTGTAACAACTAACTGTGCATGGAGTTAAAATTTTATCTGAATTTTCACTGAAGATTTCTCTTCTGAATATTCTAAACATTTTCATTGGTATTTACCATTTGGGGAAAACCCATATTTTTCATGCCTAGGATAGAGCTTCTGAGTTGGAGCCCTGAGCTGTTCTTTTCAGTGACTATGGAAACACAGTTGTAATAGTCTGATGTGGTTCTCGAGATAGAAAGACGAAACAGTTAAGATATTTGCATTAATGGAGGAGCGTACAGTCGGGTGAAAGAGATAGATAATGTTTTTACAATTTACTGGTACTAGTAC